>NW_026622209.1:0-11721 GCF_003711565.1 Takifugu flavidus | reverse complement strand
ATACGGAGAGAGAGAAAAACGATTGCCACGCTTTGTGTTTCCTCCTCATCCACCATGTTTGAAAGTTGCAGAAGGACCACATGTTTGTCCAGAAGTTGTTTGTATCCGGATGAGGCAAGCGCAAGAACAGCTTTTGCTGAGGTTGCCATCTTGCTTTCCAACTTTGTAACCGGAAAGCTGAAAAATATAAAATATTTACATATTTAAAATATTTAAATATATTTATTGTATCTGACTCTTGGTACAATAATGTTTGATGATGATTTTATGTGATGATTAGCTTGGAATCAAATGAGACATGGATTGAAACAAGCTTTTTACCATATAAAAAGATTAAAATATTTAGACTTTGATTAACAAAACATTAAAATCCTTTTCTTGAAGAGAATTATTTTATCTTGTTAGCATCTTTTATCTTATTAGCATGTGTTATACTATATGTTTTGTTTTATGTTACAGTTAGTTTAGAAGTTAGGAATACTATATACTCTTTAGTAGGAATACACATAAGCAAGTCAGTTGACCCTTCCTTGACCTGAAGACTGGTCAGACAGTTGGAGCCAGCCAGACAGGAATTGGTAGATCCCCATCGTAAAACATGACAACGTAGTTTACTGGTGTTGATAAGTTCCTTGGCAGGAATATGACTTCGGACCTGGCCATCTGGAGAAGATAATGGACAAGAAGGACCACACCAACACCAAAGGAGGCTGGAAGAAGAAGATGGGGTCATCCAAGAAGAAGGACTGGATTGGACTGAATTAGCATCAATAATTTACATATATCTTTCTATATAAGACTGGGTCAAGGGATAGTTAGGCCGTCAGACTTCATGCCCTGACAATTGACTTTGTTGTTGCTAGGGTTATGAACTGGCCCAGAGCTCTGTAATATTGTATCTTGAATTGATTCTGTTTGCTAAATACATCTGTTTGCTAAATACATCTGTTTGCTAAATACATCTGTTTGCTAAATACATTTTGAAATTGACATTTGTTTACTTGAAGTCTTCATTTAAAGAACACGCGGATTGGCAGTGACACACGAGAGGTACTGCAATCCAACAATTTGGTGACCCCGACGTGATGAAGACAGAGAAGTCATCTGAGGCAAAGAATTCAACAACGGTCACTTCGGAAGACAACTGACGACAAAGGGATCCCTAATAAAAGGTAAGCAGACACCTGTTTAATCAAAAGTTCTGCACATTGGCAATTTCCAAAAAATTTGTCGTCACTGTCAATTGAAGTGTCCTAGTTATAAATTCCAGATACAAATATAGAAAATATTGAAATGACTGCAGTAATAACGGTTCGAGTCCGTTAGCAATTACGGTTCGAGTCCGTAAATAGAAACGGTTCGAGTCCGTTCGCAATTACGGTTCGAGTCCGTAAATAGAAACGGTTCGAGTCCGTTCGCAATTACGGTTCGAGTCCGTAAATAGAAACGGTTCGAGTCCGTTAGCAATAACGGTTCGAGTCCGTTAGTAATTACGGTTCGAGTCCGTAAATAAGTACGGTTAGAGTAAACCGTAACTAGTACAGTGCTGTATTGCTGTATGCAGTGCACTGTATATGAAAAAGATTTGGGTTGGGACTCGGAGCGCAGTTGACGGGACGGACACTCCCGACGCCCGAGATTTGTGTTTTTGTGTGGGTTGGAAAAGTGCCAGAGTGAACGTGAATTAAAAGGCTCTTTGTCCTTGGGAATTAACCCCCAGAGTGGAACCGGATCAAAGACGTTTGATCTAGTAGCTTGTTTCACTGAGGCATTGAGTTGACCATTGGAGTCATTCACATTCAATCTCACTTGGGAGCATAGTTAAAGATGGAACTAGAATGTGGTAAAGCGTGTTGGGATCAGGGAGAATGTTCTCCCTACCCTCGGTCTGTGGAAGAACAGTGGAAGTGGACTCTTGATCAGGTGGTGAGTGGCATGAAAGAACAGGACAGGGAAAGAGAATTGGATGCAATAAAAAAGTTGTGGAAGGAAGCTCAGAAGCAGAAGATACTTCCCCCTCCAGAGGTGAAGGTTAATTTAGCTGAAGCATTGTGTAAGTGGGAGTCAGAAACTCACACCATATTACAGGATCATCTTGATAATACAAAATTAGGTTTTATAGCAGGAGAATCGTGGCAAAAACAGGGTAAGGAGTTAGAAGATAAGCGTCGAAGGATACATGTTGTGGCTGTGACATGTGCAGCGGTGCACTATTTCAGATCTAGGGGGGTCACATGAGTGCCCAATGAAGAGAAGCCTCCATTAGAAGATCCAAACCAGACACTGACACTTAACACCACTCTTTATCCATCATTACCTACTACCTCTTCCCCACCCCCATATCAATTGCCAGTTTTGACTATTAACAGTGGTCAGTTAGATGTGGACAGAAATGAAGAAATGCAGGAGTTACGTGAGACAGTGGGTGAACTTTGGAGACAGGTTAGCAGGATCAAACAGGGACAGGAAGAGGTTGAAGATAACTTAGGAAAAATTGAATGTAGAGAAGAAGCTCAGGTGGTTCGCCCTAAAATCTCCCAACAAACTACCGTATTTTCACGACTATAAGGCGCACCTAAAAGCCTAGAATTTTCTAAAAAATCTACGGTGCGCCTTTTAACCCGGAGCGCCTTTTGTATGGATTACGGTAATATTGGTTAATCGCGGCTACCGTAGTCAGTAGGCGTGGCCGAGGTAACAGCAGTAAATTCAGTCCGAAACCGTTCCTGTCTGTAAAGACCCCAAAATGGCTCCTTGCAAGAGACGCGCTTTTGACGCAGAGTTCAAACTGAAGGCTATCAGTCACGCGGTTGAACACGGAAATAGAGCAGCGGCAAGATAATTTAACGTGAACGAATCAATGGGGCGGAAGTGGAGGAAGCAACAAGACGACCTGCGCCAGGTAAAGAAGACTCAACGGAGCTTCCGAGGAAACAAAGCAAGAAGTGGATTAACAAAGGAACTCCAGCCGCTAGATATTGGTGTCAACGGGGCATTCAAAGCTAGACTGCGAACTGCGTGGGAGCGGTGGATGACGAACGGCGAACACACGTTCACCAGACGGGAGACGGCGCCGAGCGTCATACGTCACTATCTGCCAGTGGATCGTAAATGCCTGGGCATCGACCGTGGTCCGAGCTTTCAGGAAGGCAGGGATTGTCACTGAAATGCCAGACAACACCAGCGACACCGACCCTGATGACGACTTTGACGAGACGGAGCCGGCCATGTTGGACGCCGTATTCGCACAACTGTTCAATTCGGACACCGAAGAAGAAGAATTCGAGGGATTCCTGGATGAGGAATGAACTGCTAAAGTGATCTTTACGTGTTTCTTTTGTGTGTTTACAACTTAACAAGGCTGGTCATACTGTGAATATGGAAATTACCGTTTGAACAACGTTGTTATATTGCTATTGTTATATTGCTATTGCTATCGCTTTGCACTACTTCGAGAGTTCGAGTTACCGTATATTGTGTTTGCACTAACGTTTGATTTACCGCAACGGTACTACGTGATAAAAATGTTGCACTAAATCGAAGATTTATTAAACTCCACTATCCACTTGTGATAAAAATGTTGCACTGCCTGTTATAACTCGCTGTTATTAAACGAACTGTGTTACGCGAAAACACTACGTCACTCGGGAAAAATAATAAACAGCTGTTTATTTATTCGTTTTGGAGTGAATAGAGTTGTGAGAACGACGGTTTGCATTCTATTAATAAAGTTTGACTGACTTATCTGGCTGTTTTATTGACATTCCTTTTAGCGCAGCTCGATCTAGTGAACGCGTCATGAAACCACAGGCACTACGCAGTTTCTATGCTATGCGCCTTATAACACGGTGCGCCCTGTGTATGAAAATATTTCTAAAATAGGCTGTTAATTGAAGGTGCGCCCTATAATACGGCGCGCCTTATGGTTGTGAAAATACGGTATATTTTAAAAACAGGACAGTCAAAAATCTGCATTAAATGTCTTTAAAATACTTAGCAATCAAACAAAACAAGTGAAAAGAGCTGATCCATCTGGAGGATTTGCCAGGGCTGAGCGCAGGGAGGAGAAGGCAAGATTGATTTATGGCAGTGATAAAGAGGAGAACGAGAATAAGACAGATACCTACAAAATTCCGGCTACATTTATTGGAGAATTGGCGGTTCAGGAGCCTGTTGAAGCTCAGACAGAATTATATGAATTAGAATCATGGGAAGAGAGTGAGTGTGACTATAGAGGTGAACCGTTGACAGGGACCATAAATAATGAGGAGGCGGGACAGATAGGAATACCACGCGGAGTAAGGGGCCTGTTTTAGGAAGGCCGCAGTTCCAGGCCCCTCTGATACAGAAAAGAGGAGGACAGGTACCAGTATATGTTCCATTTGCTATCACAGACATTAATTGTTTGGTGGAAAAGATGCCCCCACCCGCAGAGGGAGGCGGCAAGTGGATGTCTACCCTTTTCAGTTTAACACAGAGCATGCAGCTGGCGGTAGGAGACTTTAGAGGAATTTTAGGGAGACAAGTGTCTCTCTGGGATTTGGATAAAGTTGAGGTAGCAGCAGGCATTAAAGACAGACCCAATGCTGCACGTTTTGGCCCTTGTGCAACCAGGGTTGGTGAAGCTATGAGACAGATATTTCCAGTATCTCCAGGAGCAATGCAGAATTTAAGATTTAAGTGGGAGGAAAGTGAGTCGGCACATGGGTTCCTTACGAGGTGTAAAGAGGAATGGATGTGTGCCACAGGGTGCCATCCTGGTTCTAAACAACAGGGAAAGAAAGAGGAGGTGATGACAGCGCAGGAACAGCTCCTAAAAATGCAGTTAGATGAAGCACTGAAAAAGCTTAATGATAAACACAAGGAAGAGAAACAGATGGTTCAGCGGTTTTCTCGGCAGGTGCAGCCAGATCCGTTAGGTCCGCAACAAGATTTTGCTCCGATAAACCCGTATTGGGTCAGTCCAAGGGGAGGCATGTGTGGGAGACACGGCGGGCAGGGATACGGCTTGATAGGCGGATACTTTGGCCGAGATCAGTGTCACGCCTGTAAAGGGTATGGTCATTGGCGAAGGAACTGTCCATATCGCAACTACCCGGAGGTACCAGGCAGTGTTCCATCATCTCATGGAATTTATCACCGGAGCTGATTTCATCTGACACCGTCGAGCTTGTGGGGTTCTCAGGGAGACCGGAGAGACTGCCGTTTTCGGTGCCGTTAGTGACTCATTTTGTGCCGGACAGACTGTGTTGCACCCTTTTTTGATTTCACCACATTACCCTATCAACCTGTTGGGACAAGATCTCCTGGTAAGGACAGGAGCAGCTATTCTGTGTGGGGGCAAAGCTCTTGTGGTTCAATTTCCTAATGGACTGAAACTGAACTGCTGTATTTCACACCAAGGTGTGAAGGGACAAATGCTGATGAGTCCGACACCCTCTCCAGAACAGGGGTGTGGGCGGATATTTATTGGGGAGAACTTGAGCCTGAGACCTCACCTGGTGTCGGTGTTGCGGCATTGTTTCAGAGCTGGGGGCCCTGGCTGTCGATGCTGAGTCCCTTTGCCCTGCCAGTTGATCCCTATCATGTCACCCTATTTTATGACCGTGAGAATAATGAGGTCTATCAGGATGCGTTTAGAGAAAAGTTACAAGGAAATTTTTGGATGATTACATCACCGTGTTTGTTTGTGGGGCCTGAGGTGTGGCTGCGCAGGTTGACCTTACTGCTGAACAAAATGAGTGGTATGAGATGGCTGAGGAAGCGTGTCCCCACGTTACCCTTGCCATCCATGCTGAACATCAGGCAAAGGACCTTGGTCCTATGATAAAAAGGTTAATGAGTGTCACAGATTGGAGCTCTACTCAGATTCCTAGCCTGTTATATTCTCCTTTAGAAAAGAGTTACAAGATAATGCATACAACTACTAACTCAGTAATCTTACAACATCGACAGATTCAGAGGTATCATGGGAGAGAAAAGACTGATCATCCGGACAGTGTAAAAACTTTAAACTCACTTCCAGAAACTTTATGGTCCTCTGGCCCGACAGATGTGGGGTTGTGTTCTACTGTTGAGCCAGTGTCATTCAGTGTCTCGGATTACAACCCTGTCTGGCAGAGTCAATATAAACACAGACCACCTGCTGAGGAAGGCATTCAGGAAACAATAGAAGGGCTGTTAATTTCTGGGGTTCTTGAGTATTCCACTTCAGCATGGAATACTCCGATTTTGCCAGTTGAGAAGCAGGAAAAAGGGAAATATAGGATGGCTCATGATTTGAGACGTATTAATTCTATTGTGACAACACCCACAGTGCCAGTTCCCAACCCATATACTGCAGTATCAGCTTTGTCTCCTTCCCATAAATGGTTCACATGTATTGATCTGGCTAATGCATTTTTTGTCTCCCACTTGACTCTGCTATGCGTGACATCTTTTCTTTCACATATAAAGGCAGATAATTACGATATACACGTTTACCACAGGGATTTATTTTATCCCCTGGTATTTTCAATCAGACATTACGGAAGTTGTTGAAGGACCTCACTCTACCAGAAGGGGTGGTGTTGATTCAATATGTTGATGACATTTTATTGGCGGCTACATCAGCTGAGTCTTGTTTGCAGGCAACGCAGGCACTCCTTACGCATTTGTGGGAAAAGGGATTTAAGGTCTCTAGAAAGAAGCTTCAGTGTTGTCGTCGCCCTGTGAAGTTTTTGGGTAGGGTGGTTTCTGCTCAGGGTACAGGTGTATCACCAGCTCATAAATCCTCTATCCTTGAACGTCCTAAGCCAGAGACTGTAAAGGAAATGTTGTCATTTCTGGGTCTCGCAAGCAATAGTAGACATTTTATTCCTGCATATTCAGAAAAGACTACGCTCCTACGTACAATGGTGAATGGACAGGGAATGCGTGATTTGGCAGCCCGGCTAACATGGACAACTGAGGGGGAGAAAGCGTTCATTGCTCTTAAACAGGCACTCACGACATCTGCATGTTTTGCCATTCCGGAATATAAAGATACTTTCTTTTTGGATGTTTCTGAAGGAGAACATACAGTAAATGGTGTTCTCTTTCAGAAAAAAGGGGGTGAAAGGAAAGTATTAATGTATGCAAGTATAATGCTGGACCCCATTGAAAACAGGCAGCCATCGTGTGTAAGGCATGTAGCAGGGCTAGCAAAACTTTTACAAAAAACAGCACATTTAGTGATGGGTCACACTCTGACAGTTCTTACAACACATAGTGTGGTATCACTGGTCAGGTCAGCAGCATTCACCATGACCTCACTTAGGCAGACCAGGATGGACAAGATTTTAACGGCACCACACATAACATACACACATGAAGGGATCAATATGGCAGATGGCATGGGAGAGGTGAACCACACAGATGTGAAGAGAAAGTGAAGAAAGAGATGAAAAAATCAGAGTAGATCTTAAGACGGAGCCGTTAAAGGATCCAGATGAAATACTATTCACAGACGGCTGTTGTTTCAGACACCCACAAGAGGGTCTGAAAGCTGCCTATGCAATAGTTAGACAGTCAGAAGAAGGCTTTGAGGAAGTTGAAACAGGAAAGATAAAAGGTAAAGAGTCAGCACGACTTGCAGAATTGAGGGCAGTTATTAGAGCATTAGAATATCAAAGGGAAAGAGAGTGACCATCTATACAGATTCAGCATATGTAGTGGGAGCAATACACTTAGAACTTTGTCAATGGTTGCAGGCAGGTTTTAACACAGCATCGGGATCTCCTATAAAACATGAGGCAGAGATGAGGCAACTGACACAGGCACTCATGGAACCAGCAGAGGTCGCAGTCGTAAAGTGCAAAGGTCACAGCAAAGAGAACTCTCTGGAGGGAAGAGGTAATGAGGCTGCAGATCAGGCAGCAAAGTAGGCTGCAGGTTATAAACCAAGTTACAATTTGTTGTTGGCAGAGAAAACAGTTCATGAAATTCTTCCAAGATACGATAGGGAAAGACTTAGTGTGATCAAGAAGAAGCTTCTCCACATGAAAAAACAGTTTGGAAGGAAAGGGGGGCTGTGAAAGTTGAAGGAATTTGGCGGGGCCCAGACGGCAGACCTGTTCTCCCGCCCGGTCTGGCCTTCAACTATATAAGATCAGAACTGTATACATTGAGCAGAGATCTCTCCGCATGCTTCCGTGTGTGTATCCTGACCGACTGACTGGATTAAAACCATCTCCTACGCAGTAACTTAGATTAATAGTTTTTTTCTTCCAAACGGCTAAAAATTCCATGACATGTCGACGAAACGGATCGGAGGACCATGGCAGCGATACGTCACCATGATGTTGTTGGGTAGTCCAAGGCCATGAAAGGGCCCACCTGCGTCCTGCTGTGTAGGTTAAAATCCTTCAGATCTGAAAAGAATTTTTGAGGAAGATGAAGCTTTTTTTTAAAAAAAAAACTGAAATATTGGACTGAGACGTGTGTCGAGCAGCTACCTGGAACCGTTGCAACGAGGTATTCGTACCACTGCCTGATGGTAGAATCTCCATAACGGTGAATCATTTTGCCTTTCAGACACTGACAGACAGCAGAGAGGAAGTGTGGAACTGTGGATTGTGGTGCCATCCAGTGCTCGCCAGACACCCTGGTAGTAATAACTACTGGAGACTCCAGATTCCCGCTCTTCACCTCTGCTGCACCTGAATTACAGTGAAATTACACATTTTCTTAGGTGATTTTTAAAGAGCGAGAGAAAGCTGCACTGTTTTCACTCTTAAGTAAGTATTAAGTTAAGTATTCCTTCACTCACATAAAAGGAAATTTTTTAAATATTGGCTGCAAAGTTGCAACTGGAAGTAAAGTAAACACATTGCAAACAAACCGAGGCGGTCCATTGAGTTGTGGCTGTAAAACATACCTTGTGTCTGAAATCACCCTATTTCCTGCATTAAATAGGGTGTATATACTATTTTGCAGGGCTGTCGGAAAGTTATAAAACAGTGTGTCTGCAAATCATTGTCGTACTGAGTTCCATATTCAACAGGGAAAACCTCCTGCAAAAGAAACAAACGTGTTATCTTAGCTTGGTTCGCGACATTTGTACTGCAGCTTCTACCAGTACAGATCTTCAAATAAATAATTGTCTTTTTTTAAGGATAAGTGGTTTTCCAGATGTACTGTATATGCAAAATGTTACCGTGAAGAACTCCTGCCTGGCTTCAGGGTCTTTGAGCAGAGAGTGGATGAGCTCGACAAAGTTAACCACTATGTCAGGTCCAGGTTCATCCACCTTTGGTTTAATCATAATAAGATTACTGGTTAATACTTTTCACATCGTCCTTTATGACTTTGAGAATTGCCCTGTCAAGGTCGTACATGTTATTTCATTCTGGAAACCATGTATGTTTACAGATCAAAGAGGCACAAACATTGAAAATATATGAATCGTTTTGTGTGAAATCAAATCAAGATTTCTGATACTCACATTTACCAGAGGACAAGATTTATTTTCTCCAGGTGGGACAAGATCAAGTCACGATCCATCAGGTCATTTCGGCACAACTCCAGAATATACTGATGAGGAGAAATAAAGCAACAAAAATACATAAAATGTTCTTTTATGAGAAAAAAAACATGATGCCACATATATGCGACTAGCTACCCTGGCTCTTAATCCAAGGAGCAGCTGCAGTCTGTGCTTGTGCATGAGCATATCTGGGACCACGTCCACCACCAAAGAGACATATTCTGCTAAAGTCCAGTAGTTCGGGACATCTCGCTTCTTCAGAACTTTCCACATAGATGCCATCATAAGCTGTAGAGGTGGAGCAAGCAGCCGTAAAGAGGGGAGAGCTAACCTGCCACCTGTTAAAATGAATTACGACAATATGTGTTCATCAGGGTGAAACATCATTCACTACTGTTTGAAGATATGATTGTCAACATGCATCAATTGTCTACCGCTTCTCCCTATTAGTGACACACACACGTATATATATTTAAAAGACATTTTCGCTGTTGTTTTATCTGTCCAGCCTCCAACTTCCATCTGCAAGTCGAGTGCTTTGAATGCAACCTCACTGAGTGCGTGTTCAATAACACCACGCCACTGTTGCTAAAAACGAATTAGCTATCGTTTTCTCCAATAAATTAGGGCGCGACATTAATAATAAAATGTGCATTCTCGGCGTTCTGCAACGTAGGCTGACGATGGATGGAGAAACACAGCGACATAGCTAACTAGACTTTACAGTCAGTAAAGTCAACGTTAGCTTCGCTGCTGGTAATTGAAAAGTTTCCTCAAAGTTCATTTAATCGGTTATTAGTTTTAAAGCAAGCAAACCTCCGGAATGAGCAGCAAAAACACCGAGTCCATCGTCACAAACCAGCGTTGGGAAATGAATCGGTTAGCTTTGGCTCAGCAGCTGTCAGCCCGTCTGCTACAAACACACAGTTGACAAAACCTTAGTATTGTTCATCCACGCAAAACTAGAAACTGTAATTTCTACACGGGATCAAACGTGCAGGCTGCATAGTTACTGAAAATATGTTGTTAAATTCTATAAGACAAATGTTTGTATGACAAGTTTTTCTTCGCTACTATACTTTGAGATAGACTATAGTCTTTGGAGTGATAGCGCCGCCCTCTGGTGCCTCCTGGGTGTGTTTTTTAAGTGAAAATGGTCGATGCAAAGTGTGTGTAGTTTGTTAATTTGTCTTTTGATATTTTATAAATGTTTTTTAATGGCTGTGTGATTATGATGTAGCTGATTATAATATGGGTTTTGGGGAAGCAACATTTGAAAAATAAATTGATCAAAGACTCAAAACGTGGTTGAACGAGTTTAGTCAGCCCAATATTGTTCTGCCACTCATGAACGAATGCAAGTAAAATCACAGAAACCTTTTGCAAAAAGCAAAGGGAGCTGTACTTAGAATAAGAATATAAATAAAAACACAGCTGGGAGGATTATTGGTGAGGTTGTTCTTGTTTTATCAATTAAGAAGAAAAATAAGCTGTTCTAGCCTTGTGGAGGGCCTTTTTGTAAACTAATAGACAGTCTTTCCAGGCTACATGGTAGCTGTCTATTTTACAAGAATGCCACTTCCTTTCTAGTCTTCGCACTTTCTGCTTGAGGGTCCTGATATGTGAATTATACCAGGGGGCACACCTCCTCTGATTTACTATTTTCTTTTTCAGGGGGGCAACAGAATCAAGCGTGATTCTCAGTGAGGTTGCTGCACCTTCAGCAATAGAGTCAACCTCAGCAGGGCTAAGATTATAATGACTGATCCCTGGGGAAACACACGGTGGTCCTGGGATCAGCACAGGGATCACTTCCTTAAACTTAGCTACAGCATTATCTGAAAGACATCTGCTATAGTAAGACTTTGTTCTGAGCATAGAAGAATCCTTAATCATAAATGTAAAAATGATCAAAGAATGGTCTGACAGGACTGGGTTCTGAGGGAACACTGACACATGTTCTACCTCAACACCATGAGTCAGAACTAGATCTAGGGTGTGATTGAAGCTATGAGTTGGTTGGTTTATCTGCTGCAGGAAACCAACTGACTCAAGTAATGAAATGAAGTCATTTCTAAAGCTGTAATAACAGTTAACTGCAACAGTGGAGCTCAAGCAAAGACTAATAAAACTATTAGAGTACTTGTAATTGCTAGAAAAGCAAATCCAAACAGCAGCAAAAGACCTCTAAGAAGATTTGCCTGAGGTATCTCAGA
>NW_026622208.1:0-13582 GCF_003711565.1 Takifugu flavidus | reverse complement strand
TGATTTATTGCAGATCCACAATTCACCATCCATGAGAAGTAGCCCGGGCTAAGTCTGATCATTGACAAGTATTGCCCTTCTTTTATACTATTTGGAGCCTGGGGCTACCCGCCCCGGGCTCCTCCTTTTGGTTAGCTATTTTTTACTCATTTTCCACCATTAAGTCCCGTTTTACACTTATCAGAAGTCAGGTGTACCTTACATGGTTTTTTAAATAGGCACCTTCCTGTTCACACAGGCAGCCTCCCATCTTTTGTTTAACCCCTGATAACTTTCCCGGACTTCCCATCTCGTAGCAACATTCACACATGACATGTGTACATCAATAGTGACATGCATACATACAGTAGGTGTTCAAACAGTGACATGACTCGTGTACATTTCTCATCGCTTTACTGTCTAATCATTAGAACTCTATACATTTCTCATACGCTTTACCTATTTAATCATTAACTAAAAGCTCATTAACTACGACGGTCCTACTCATTAGATCAAAGGTTAAATACACATCACACATTCTGCCTCTGTTGCCTTATCCTTTACCCTTTTTCACTACACCTGAAAGACTGCAACAGAAATACACATAAAACATAGACATTAACAGGACAATCTAAAATTCTTTTATATCTGTTGGTTCTATTCAGCAGGAGCTGCAGGATCTGTTGTTGGACCTAAAGGTGACAGTTTCTAGTATAAATGTAGGCTGCACTCTAATGCAGAGCTGCTGACCTGTTGGGAGCATCTTCATCTGTGGTCGACGGTTTCTCTGTTTCATCTGTGGTCGACGGTTTCTCTGCTTCATCTGTGGTCGACGGAGAGACAAGTTCAGGACTAGTAAAAGTCTCTGGCTGAGCAGCTACATTTAGGACAAAACAGTAAGACAGAGTAAAAGAGACAATATGTTGAATATCTGTTGGATTTAAGATGACATCATTCATCAAATTGTGGTAAAACTGACAGACAGAACTTACTGGTGGACGGTTTCTCTCTGACAATTATCTGCACCGGCATCTGTAGATCTCCTCTGCTGCACCAGTACCAACCACTGTCCTCCATCTTCAGTCCGCTCATAGTCACTGTGAAGACTCTGGGAGGTGTCTCATTAATGAATACTGTGGTTCCATCTATTGATCCCTGTGACTGTGTCACACAGGGGCCACCCACCCGGCACCATGTAGCTTGTCCAGAGTTCTGATAGTAACATTTGATGGTTGTTTGTCCTCCATTAAATCCAGTTACCTCCTGATGATCCACATAGAGACTGGAAACATCTTAGAGAGAAGCAAATTCACCAGTAAACAGTATCCAACCTAAAGCTGGTTGACTAAGATGATAATGACGTTTGTTTCTTACCTCTTGTGACTGACACTTGGAAATATGTTCCATCATCTCTTCCTCCATTAATCTCCACAACACACCAGAAATCTGTGTCTCCCTCTCTCACATCTTTTATGGTCACAGTAAAGACTTTTTTCTCTCTGTCATCAGAGATCAAAAACCTTCCTGAACTCTGCTGGTTTGTCTTAACTGCATATGAGCAGGACCTGTAATAATATCCTTGACACAAGTATTTCACATGGCTGGTGTATTTTGGGTCGTACAGACATGGAATTGAGACGGAATCTCCAGCTTTCACTGACACTTTAGTGACTGTAGTGACGCTGTAAACTCCTGCAACGAGACCAAATGCATGAGTTGAGACATCTTGTAAAAGATTCAAACAAGTGTAAATAGAAAGCCACCCAGTGACTGACCTGTGAGTCCAGTGAGGAGGAGAGAAATGCTGAGGTGAAGAGCCATGTCGCTGCAGCAACCAGAATAAGGCCAACGGAAGGCACGGCCGACTATTTAATGAGTTTCCACTTCCTGATTTTATGAAAATACATGTGTTAAAGAAATAGCAGCACCATTGTTTGGAAAATTGTTTTGTAAAAACCCATGAATATATTATCTGACTTGTACAACATTTTGTGTTGTTTTTTTGTATCTTGCAGATGAAAAGTTATTTGCAAAGGTTTAATTTAATGTAAAGATGCTTTACATCAAAATCAATTTTCAGGCCATTAGTTCATTAATGTGCATATTTCTATTAATATCAGTCTCACAAAACTCCATCCTTTATTCAGGGTAAATATCAACCAAGGTACGAACCTCCAGGCTCAAATAAATCCATCTTCTGCCGCCCTGCTTCAACAGCAAGCTGCAACATGACAATATGTCCTCACCTGTGACGTGGCTGCAGTCACAGATGAGGATCTGCAACCTGAGAAGGAAAAGGCAAACCAAACTTACCAAGTGAGCCTGCTAAAATATTGAAAGTGATGTCATGTACCTCTCTTGTTGCTGCCAGACGACCCTCATGTCAGGTTCCCAGTTTCTGGGAACTTTTTTTTGCAGGGTTTCTCCTGCGGGGGGCGTGGTGGAGCCATGGCTTCAGGTGGTGCCGGGGACTGGTGCACCTGCAGACTATCAGTAATCAAGCCACCTATTTATGGACTGTTCTCACGGTTGGCCAGCGTTGGCGTGTTTTGTCTGATTCGGAATACCCCGGCTATACCCTCCTGGACTATCGTGAAACTTTTTCCTTCGTGGATTCCTTTTGAACCCGTTTATCGGATTATCGTTTGTCTTTTTCCTTCGCGGACTGCTTTTGACTAGTGATGTCCAAATGAGGCTTTGAACCCTTTTGACCATTGTGTTGAAAATTGGTTCATTACTCGAAGCTTCAATCATTCCGAACGCGGGGGTCATCTGCTGGCGCATTGGTTGTACTGCAGCCATGCAGCCATGCAAGTGCACGCTTGCTGGGTATTATTATTATAATATTTTAGGAACAGGTGGGGGGTATGGGCCTAAGGTGCTTGGGTGAACTGGTGTGCTTATGCATTTTTATTTAAAAACAACAGTTTCTCCACAGTCGAGGGTTTGAGGCGGTTTCTCTTTTTTGAAACGATTTCCCCAGCTTTAGAAAACCCCTCTCGCAGGGCACAGAGGATGCTGGTGTTGCGAGGTACTGGTTTGCCAGGTGGTACAGGTTTGGGTATAGGGCTTTGTTTGTCGTCCAGTACACCAGAGGGTCCTGTGATCGTTCAAGTGGAAGGGCTGACAGATGGAACGCTGCACCTCCACTATGGCATCAGCGGTGGCATTCCTGGACGCTCTTGCTTCTTCAGCATCCCTGTCCAACAGCTTCTACAGATCAATGACTTAAAATAAAACATTACATAAAGTTTAGTCCGTACATGAATCAATGCAAATAAATCTATTGATCCAAATTCTATAATTTTTGTACCTTGGGAAGAAGCAGCTGGTTCTGGCTGTGCTGTTGAAGTGGACGGCGGGTCCTCTTCGGTGGGTGCATTCCGCAACAATGCCGCACACTCCGATTTTAACCGGTGCGCAGCTGACTCGGCATTTGAGGGGCTTTGGAATCCGAGTGTTTAAAATCTTGGGTCAAGTAATGATGATAAAGAGAAGATGCTTGTGGTTTCTATTCCACTGAGTTTATCATTCATAATTCTATTGAGGTTTATATTTGAGTTCTGTGCCATCAGCTCACTCAAAGCATGCTTCAGCATTTTTATCAGGGGTGTTATTTTTGATCCCGACACCCTCTTTTCATGTGAGAGCTCTACGGTGGCAGCATGAAAAGGTGACAGTATCTTCCTACACTCAGATGCACACTCAAAGTCATTTGTAGTCAATAGGTCCAAATCTGTGGGCAGAGTGGTCAGAGCAGCGGCAGCTGCATCCCTCTGCTCATAAAGACGCTGCAGCATCTCATAGGTGCTATTCCATCTTGTGTCTACTTCAATTATTAGTTTTGTGACAGGACGGCCCATTTGCACCTGGATCTGCTGCAGCTTCTCTTTAGCGGTGGTGCTTGATTTAAAATAGGTGATCATCCGCCTCGTTTTTGATCTTATATTATCTAGCCCAGGAGTAGCATCCATGGCCTTTTTGACAATTAAGTTTAGTGCGTGAGCCAGGCAGACAGTATGCCGCACCCGCAGAATAGTTGCTGCAGCAATCATATTTGCTGCTGCGTCAGCCACCAAGCACCTCACCTTCTCTTCAAGAGCCCATTCCCTTAAAATCTCTCGAGCAGTTCCAGCGATGTTCTCTGCTGTGTGACTGATAGGAAAAGGCCAACTCCCAACAGGGTGGTGGAGAGTTCACCTGCATGAATAGCGTGACAGGTGACAGCGAGATACGCATCCATGTTGATGGAAGTCCACATATCTGCGGTCAAGCTGACACTGTCAACATTCTGCAGGGCTGCCTTGGCCTTCTCCTTTTCTTCCACATACCTCCTCTCCACCATGGCTTTAACTGTCTGCCTTATGGAAGGGTGTATGTGGGATCCAGTTTAGCCACCAGAGCACGGAAGCCAGGATCAGACACCACAGTGAAAGGCTGGGAATCTTTCACTATGAAATCCACTAGAGCTTCATCAAACTCCTGCTTCCTGCTACATAAAATATGGAAGTTAGCAGAACAAGATTAATTTAGTTAATTAACTAATTCTATACACCCAAACCTGCGCAGTAAAGTTTAAAAGTTACTCTTAATATTGCCTGGAACAGCACCCACTCACCTGGTGGAAACGTCATCACAGCACACAGCACCACCAGCTTCATTCTCATGTTTGGCTCGGTAATGCCTCATCATTGATGACGTGTTATTATTATACGCCAGATGTCGGGAACAAAGCAAACACTTCACCTGCAAATTAAAAATGTGATGTGTGTGTGGTTTATTATATGTTACGGTGTGAATAAGAGTTGAAAAATACGTTTGTAACACCTACCTTGTTCGGCGGCACCATTTCAAAGTGGTCCCAGACTTGAGATCTCTTCCTGGTTGGTTCCATTGCAAAGCAATAAGAAAGCAAACCGAAAGCAATACGAACGCTAATCAAATCAATCCAAAAAGGTATTGACCAGATAGGCAACGTATTGCGCTGTTTCATCCATTTTTAAACACAACTGAGACCCGCCCATTGAACCGAACCAGTCAGCTGATTCAGGCCGAATGAAGCAGTGAAGAGGTTCAAACGTCATCAGTCACGTGATTTGAAGCGAGCTCTGGAGCAGTGCTTCAGAAAGAAACTCTACCGAGTTTTGGGGCGTGGTTCGAAGCCCCGTGTCAGAGGGAACATTACTACTTTTGACCCCGCTCGGGATTTTTTGTCGTAAGTTTTCATTTCCTGTTTGGATTAAGAACTGAGTCGTGGTCTCCACGCCTTTTGAGTTGCATACCTTTCTGTGAACTTAAATAAAGCTTCTCGGAAGACGAAACGCCACTGTGTCCTGCCTGCTTTCGGGTCCTGATACACCTCATGCCCGAAGAAATTGAGAGAAAAAGCAAAACTGCTTTTCAACTTGGATTTCTGTGATGAAAACTGTCAGGTGGAACTAGAAGAATTTTGTTGGGCCAAACATGTGGGACCTTTCTCCTTTACAGCGATACCAATTGTCCTCTAGACGGCGCCAGACACCTTCCAGAAGCGGACGGCCACAGTTCTCCAGACAGGCGATGCCTTCAATAATGGGCTGATTGTAATGAAAACGTGGGAAGAACATTTTCAGGATCAAATATTCCTATATGGGAAAACATGGTCTGATCATCAAATAGGAGATTCTATGGCAAGTGTTTGTTATACTGTGAGACTGAGGTAGAAACAGAGCCAAGAGCCCTGATCTGGAACAAGAAGATGAATCAGGTTCATGTCTCATGTATATGTTAATATGAAATGAACGGCTGCAGGTAAATAAATCAATAAAAACATACATTTTGTGTATTGTGACACCTGATGGAAGGGGTGAAATGGTTTAGACTTCTCACACCCCGTTTCACACCTTTACTTACTGTTACGACCCTACCTTGTTTGTAACCTGAAAGGTAAAGGGACGCACATAAACCAAACAACAGAGCGGGTAGACTTTCAAGGGGAACTTTATGGAGTAGAGTCCCTCAACAATATAGTACACAAACAACCAAAAATCCCATCTGGCAGAGAACAAAACAGGGACAATAGAAAGGGCGGCCACCTCTACCAGCCCAAAGAGGGACCGTCGGATAGGGAGCCGACCTTCTAACCCTAACCCAAAACCACTAAACCTAACACCAAACAAGGCCGAGGAAGCTCTGCCAGCGGGCGAGTGGGGAGCCTCAGTCAGGCGGGTAAACACGGGAGCAGCTGTAGCAGGGAAGCGAGAGAGCCCAAGCACGCCGCATCTGTGGCCTTAAGTAGGGCAATGGCCAATTAGCCTCACCTGGAACACCTGGTCACAGGGAGAAAAGAAAACAATTACTTGGGTCATTCCCTAGGGGGAGACAACGTAACACTTACAGTCATCCGGAAGGGGAAAGTTTGCGAAGTTATAGTTTTCTGTTCGTTTCCATGACGGTAGCTATATATATATAATATATATATATATAATTTTTATTTTTTAAAGCTTTCAGGTTTTCTTCCGCTTCCATGATGTTGACTCCACCACCCTGCATCCTCTGATTGAGAGCTGCGAATATATCAGCCATGTATGCTAAAATGAGAATGAACTCAGAATGATTGAAGCAATCTGCATGACAATGTTGGTGTTCTTGCAAAAACAGGGCTAATTCCACACGCATGGCAACAACACGATTCAGCACCTGTCCCTGAGATAACCACCGAACATTAGAACGGTGCAGAAGTACCTCAGATTCACAGCCCATTTCTTTATACAGCTCACTGAAGATGCGGCGCCTCAGAGCACTATTTCGCACATAGTTCACACATTGCACCACAGTTTTGAACACATCTGTCAGTTTTGAAGAAGTTATCTACAAGCTTCTTCACATCGGCTGCCTTAGTTGTTGTTGTAAGAGGCTTTAAAATAAAAAATCTTTTATCATGTCGTCTTTCACATAGCGCACAAAAACAGCAAGCTGGCTTAGATTAGAAACGTCTGTGGTCTCATCGAGTTGAAGCCTGAATTTTGCCGGGTTTGACACAGGATCATAACTTGTCTACCTGAATTAATCTTTTCTTTCCCCCCTCTTTCTACTCTTTGAGTTTTCCCTTTAATTATTATGTGGGGGGCTTAAATATAAAAAATGTGCATAGTGACTTTCGTATATGTTCCATGTTGTTGATGCAATAAAAAAAAAAAAAAAAAAAAAAAAAAAAAAAGAAACTCTGCTTCTTCTACTTCTCTTGGGCTTTTTTTAGACTTCCACATTTCTGAGAGCTTCTTCAAAGCTTGTGACTAAAGAAAAAAGATGATGTTGAATTTTATCTTCACCTCCAACATGTGTAACGTTATTTAATATGGCAGAAACATGTCAACAATATATGAGTCCACTCCTGGAAAATCAGTGTTCTCCATGAAAAATGGGTTTATTTGAGTTGATATTTCTGTGGTAATAAACATATAAAATAACATGGAAATAGAAATATAACCAGGAACTCTGCAGAAGTTATAATTATAATTCTCCTGAAATAAGCAAGAACCCAGCAGAGGTGACAAATTCTAGGATGTGTGATGATGAGAAATATTGATGTATAAGTTAGTGGGATCCTGTGAAAACAAAACACACATGAGGGCAGATTTAGGATGGAAGGTTAAATAACAGCCACAAGGTGGAGATATGATGATTCTCATAAGTTTTGATATTTACCGTTCGTCTGCATCCTCTTTTTGGAAAACTCACAGAATGTTTGGTGCTCTCAGGTTTCAATGGCTGTATGAGGGAATAGAAAAAGTCATGACAAATGACTTTATTAAATGACTTTAAATGATTATTATGATTATTGTTGTTGTTATTTTACCTTCACTGGAGGTTTTCGTTTTCCTCTCATATTGGTGTAAATCACTGTATCTTCAGCCTGTGTTAAAAGGACAAACCATGATCTGTTTTACATTTGAACAATAAAAGCTTCTATTTTTACCACAACAATCACAAAACTGCATCTGTTTAATGAGGCTAAGGCAGATTCTTCCCTCTTCACTGTAGTTTTTTTGAAAGAAGTCAACATTTCCACATGTTCCATCTGTAAACTCTGTCCTGGGTCTAACTGCTGCACACTAGTTTAATCTTACCAACATCTCAGCGGATGGTTCCTCCTGGATCTGCTCTACAAGTCAGATTAGAAAGTCTGGTGATTCTGAATGAACATTTATTTTATAAAATTTGCTTTGACTGTGATTAACCAAGACTTACTTTGTCTTTTTATGCAGAACCAGATCAATGAGGACAAAATTACAAAGAAGATCAACAAGGACAACGAGATGATGACAATCATGAAGGAACCTGAAAGACTGCAGCAGAAATACACATAAAACATAGACATTAACAGGACAATCTAAAATTCTTTTATATCTGTTGGTTCTATTCAGCAGGAGCTGCAGGATCTGTTGTTGGACCTAAAGGTGACAGTTTCTAGTATAAATGTAGGCTGCAGTCTAATGCAGAGCTGCTGACCTGTTGGGAGCATCTTCATCTGTGGTCGACGGTTTCTCTGCTTCATCTGTGGTCGATGGTTTCTCTGTTTCATCTGTGGTCGACGGTTTCTCTGCTTCATTTGTGGTCGACGGAGAGACAAGTTCAGGACTAGTAAAAGTCTCAGGCTGAGCAGCTACATTTAGGACAAAACAGTAAGACAGAGTAAAAGAGACAATATGTTGAATATCTGTTGGATTTAAGATGACATCATTCATCAAATTGTGGTAATAACTGACAGACAGAACTTACTGGTGGACGGTTTCTCTCTGACAATTATCTGCACCGGCATCTGTAGATCTCCTCTGCTGCACCAGTACCAACCACTGTCCTCCATCTTCAGTCCGCTCATAGTCACTGTGAAGACTCTGGGAGGTGTCTCATTAATGAATACTGTGGTTCCATCTATTGATCCCTGTGACTGTGTCACACAGGGGCCACCCACCCGGCACCATTTAGCTTGTCCAGAGTTCTGATAGTAACATTTGATGGTTGTTTGTCCTCCATTAAATCCAGTTACCTCCTGATGATCCACATAGAGACTGGAAACATCTTAGAGAGAAGCAAATTCACCAGTAAACAGTATCCAACCTAAAGCTGGTTGACTAAGATGATAATGACGTTCGGTTCTTACCTCTTGTGACTGACACTTGGAAATATGTTCCATCATCTCTTCCTCCATTAATCTCCACAACACACCAGAAATCTGTGTCTCCCTCTCTCACATCTTTTATGGTCACAGTAAAGACTTTTTTCTCTCTGTCATCAGAGATCAAAAACCTTCCTGAACTCTGCTGGTTTGTCTTAACTGCATATGAGCAGGAGTTGTAAGAATATCCTTGACACAAGTATTTCACATGGCTGGTGTATTTTGGGTCGTACAGACATGGAATTGAGACGGAATCTCCAGCTTTCACTGACACTCTAGTGACTGTAGTGACGCTGTAAACTCCTGCAACGAGACCAAATGCATGAGTTGGACATCTTGTAGTAAAGATTCAAAAAGTGTAAATAGAAAGCCACCCAGTGACTGACCTGTGAGTCCAGTGAGGAGGAGAGAAATGCTGAGGTGAAGAGCCATGTCGCTGCAGCAACCACAATAAGCCAACGGAAGGCACGGCCGTCTATTTAATTAGTTTCCACTTCCTGATTTTGTGAAAATACATGTGTTAAAGAAATAGCAGCACCATTGTTTGGAGAATTGTTTTGTAAAAACCCATGAATATATTATCTGACTTGTACAACAATTTTGTGTTGTTTTTTTGTATCTTGCAGATGAAATGTTATTTGCAAAGGTTTAATTTAATGTAAAGATGCTTTACATAAAATCAATTTTCAGGCCATTAGTTCTTTAATGTGCATATTTCTATTAATATCAGTCTCACCTCTGTGACAAAACTCCATCCTTTATTCAGGGTAAATATCAACCAAGGTACGAACCTCCAGGCTGATGCAGATGCTCTGAATGTAACTGAGCATTATCTCATCTATATTAAGACCCCTCCACACCAACCATGGAGGCCCAGAAAAGCCAGAAGAACTGGTGCAAACAGCCCCGTCAAATAAATCCATCTTCTGCCGCCCTGCTTCAACAGCAAGCTGCAACATGACAATATGTCCTCACCTGTGACGTGGCTGCAGTCACAGATGAGGATCTGCAACCTGAGAAGGAAAAGGCAAACCAAACTTACCAAGTGAGCCTGCTAAAATATTGAAAGTGATGTCATGTACCTCTCTTGTTGCTGCCAGACGACCCTCATGCCCGAAGAAATTGAGAGAAAAAGCAAAACTGCTTTTAAAACTTGGATTTCTGTGATGAAAACTGTCAGGTGGAACTAGAAGTTTTGTTGGGCCAAACATGTGGGACCTTTCTCCTTCACAGCGATACCAATTGTCCTCTAGAAGGCGCCAGACACCTTCCAGAAGCGGATGGCCACAGTTCTCCAGACAGGCGATGCCTTCAATAATGTGCTGATCGTAATGAAAATGTTTGATTTTCAGGATCAAATATTCCTATATGGGAAAACATGGTCTGATCATCAAATAGGAGATTCTATGGCAAGTGTTTGTTATACTGTGAGACTGAGGTAGAAACAGAGCCAAGAGCCCTGATCTGGAACAAGAAGATGAATCAGGTTCATGTCTAATGTATATGTTAATATGAAATGAACGGCTGCAGGTAAATAAATCAATAAAAACATACATTTTGTGTATTGTGACACCTGATGGAAGGGGTGAAATGGTTTAGACTTCTCACACCCCATTTCACACCTTTACTTACAGTCACGGAAGGGGACCTTGTTTGTAACCTGAAAGGTAGGGACCACATAAACCAACAATATATATTTTTAAACTTTCAGGTTTTCTTTTATGGAGTAGAGTCCCTCAACAATATAGTACACAAACAACCAAAAATCCCATCTGGCAGAGAACAAAACAGGGACAATAGAAAGGCGGCCACCTCTACCAGCCCAAAGAGGGACCGTCGCATGGAGCCGACCTTCTAACCCTAACCCAAAACCACTAAACCCTAACACCAAACAGGCCGAGGATCTCTGCCAGCGGGCGAGTGGGGAGCCTCAGTCATGCGGTAAACACTGGGAGCAGCTGTAGCAGGGAAGCGAGAGAGCCCAAGCACGCCGCATCTGTGGCCTTAAGTAGGGCAATGGCCAATTAGCCTCACCTGGAACACCTGGTCACAGGGAGAAAAGAAAACAATTACTTGGGTCATTCCCTAGGGGGAGACAACGTAACACTTACAGTCATCCGGAAGGGAAAGTTTGCGAAGTTATAGTTTTCTGTTCGTTTCCATGACGGTAGCTATATATATATATATATATATATATATAATATATATATATATATATATATATATATATTTTTATTATTTTTTTTTTTTTTTTTAAAGCTTTCAGGTTTTCTTCCGCTTCCATGATGTTGACTCCACCACCTGCATCCTCTGATTGAGAGCTGCGAATATATCAGCCATGTATGCTAAAATGAGAATGAACTCAGAATGATTGAAGCAATCTGCATGACAATGTTGGTGTTCTTGCAAAAACAGGGCTAATTCCACACGCATGGCAACAACACGATTCAGCACCTGTCCCTGAGATAACCACCGAACATTAGAACGGTGCAGAAGTACCTCAGATTCACAGCCCATTTCTTTATACAGCTCACTGAAGATGCGGCGCCTCAGAGCACTATTTCGCACATAGTTCACACATTGCACCACAGTTTTGAACACATCTCTTCAGTTTTGAAGAAGTTATCTACAAGCTTCTTCACATCGGCTGCCTTAGTTGTTGTTGTAAGAGGCTTATAAAATAAAAAATCTTTTATCATGTCGTCTTTCACATAGCGCACAAAAACAGCAAGCTGGCTTAGATTAGAAACGTCTGTGGTCTCATCGAGTTGAAGCCTGATTTTGCCGGGTTTGACACAGGATCATAACTTGTCTACCTGAATTAATCTTTTCTTTCCCCCCTCTTTCTACTCTTTGAGTTTTCCCTTTAATTATTATGTGGGGGATGGGGGCTTAAATATAAAAATGTGCATAGTGACCTTTCGGTATATGTTCCATGTTGTTGATGCTCAATAAAAAAAAAAAAAAAAATAAAAAAAAGAAACTCTGCTTCTTCTACTTCTCTTGGGCTTTTTTAGACTTCCACATTTCTGAGAGCTTCTTCAAAGCTTGTGACTAAAGAAAAAAGATGATGTTGAATTTTATCTTCACCTCCAACATGTGTAACGTTATTTAATATGGCAGAAACATGTCAACAATATATGAGTCCACTCCTGGAAAATCAGTGTTCTCCATGAAAAATGGGTTTATTTGAGTTGATATTTCTGTGGTAATAAACATATAAAATAACATGGAAATAGAAATATAACCAGGAACTCTGCAGAAGTTATAATTATAATTCTCCTGAAATAAGCAAGAACCCAGCAGATGTGACAAATTCTAGGATGTGTGATGATGAGAAATATTGATGTATAAGTTAGTGGGATCCTGTGAAAACAAAACACACATGAGGGCAGATTTAGGATGGAAGGTTAAATAACAGACACAAGGTGGTGATATGATGATTCTCATAAGTTTTGATATTTACCGTTCGTCTGCATCCTCTTTTTGGAAAACTCACAGAATGTTTGGTGCTCTCAGGTTTCAATGGCTGTATGAGGGAATAGAAAGAGTCATGACAAATGACTTTATTAAATGACTTTAAATGATTATTATGATTATTGTTGTTGTTATTTTACCTTCACTGGAGGTTTTCGTTTTCCTCTCATATTGGTGTAAATCACTGTATCTTCAGCCTGTGTTAAAAGGACAAACCATGATCTGTTTTACATTTGAACAATAAAAGCTTCTATTTTTACCACAACAATCACAAAACTGCATCTGTTTAATGAGGCTAAGGCAGATTCTTCCCTCTTCACTGTAGTTTTTTTGAAAGAAGTCAACATTTCCACATGTTCCATCTGTAAACTCTGTCCTGGGTCTAACTGCTGCACACTAGTTTAATCTTACCAACATCTCAGCTGATGGTTCCTCCTGGATCTGCTCTACAAGTCAGATTAGAAAGTCTGGTGATTCTGAATGAACATTTATTTTATAAAATTTGCTTTGACTGTGATTAACCAAGACTTACTTTGTCTTTTTATGCAGAACCAGATCAATGAGGACAAATTACAAAGAAGATCAACAAGGACAACGAGATGATGACAATTGTGAAGGAACCTGAAAGACTGCAGCAGAAATACACATAAAACATAGACATTAACAGGACAATCTAAAATTCTTTTATATCTGTTGGTTCTATTCAGCAGGAGCTGCAGGATCTGTTGTTGGACCTAAAGGTGACAGTTTCTAGTATAAATGTAGGCTGCACTCTAATGCAGAGCTGCTGACCTGTTGGGAGCATCTTCATCTGTGGTCGACGGTTTCTCTGTTTCATCTGTGGTCGACGGTTTCTCTGCTTCATTTGTGGTCGACGGAGAGACAAGTTCAGGACTAGTAAAAGTCTCAGGCTGAGCAGCTACATTTAGGACAAAACAGTAAGACAGAGTAAAAGAGACAATATGTTGA
>NW_026622207.1:0-11883 GCF_003711565.1 Takifugu flavidus | reverse complement strand
ATATATATATATATAAATGAGAGAGAGATAGATATATAACGATATAATTTCCTATGACAAATGAAAAACAGAATCTTCAAAAAAAAAGTCAAAACCAGATTTGTCAGTAAACTACTAAAGACTAAATTTGTTCATTGTTAGTTTCTACAGGCTGTAGAATTTGAGCAACTTCCTGTTTAACAGACTGCGCATCAGAATCACATGACATGATCATGTGATTTCAGTGACCAATCAAAAAAAGATCCTGTCTCAGCCAATCACAAAATTGGTCGTCTGCAAAAAATGATTTCGATTGCAGTACTGGAGTGTGTTCAATTGGGGGCACTCAAGAAGATTGCTGAGAAAACACATTTCAGGTTTTAATATTGCAATGAGGGCAATTTCTATAACTTATACAGATCAGTCACTAGGGGCACTGGAATGCTTTTACAGGGTTTTCTTTGTGAGGACCATAGAAAATGTCCTCACAAGTAAAAATGTCCTCACACGTAAGGTCGTTTGTCAATGTGTTGTCCAAGTTGGCTTTTGTTGAAGACAGAAATGTTGACAATAGTGTGGGAAATTCAATTTTATTTAAACACAAGCACACACACACGCACGCACGCACACACACACACACACACACACTCATAAAATATTAAATCTCAAACGATGTACAATAGTGCAACATTAAATCTCAATGTTAGAAGTACTTAAGAAGTGAATTACATCTGGCTGGATAATTATCAGGAACACTGGCGGCCTCTGCTGATCCAGTGGAAGAGTGCAAAAAGCTTACAGCACCTGGTATTCCCAGGCGGTCTCCCATCCAAGTACTAACCAGGCCCGACCCTGCTTAGCTTCCGAGATCGGACGAGATCGGGCGTTCTCAGGGTGGCATGGCCGTAAGCGAGAGCAGGTGCAAGAAAATGGCCTTTTGAAGTTAATACACTCAAACTTATTTTCTTGAAACACTTATTCTGATGGAGGTTGTCCATTTTGCTTTGTCACAGTCCAAACCTCAATGTTGGAGCAGCCTCCAATCCATTTCCCCAAAAAAGAAAAGGCTATATAGCCTATGAGCGCCATATCATCAAATCTGCCTAGATCGGCTCTTGGATGAGAGGTGAAACGCCTTCAAAAAAATCAAACAAGATTCAACTCCGATAAATGAAATCAACTTAAAAGCAATATGCCATGGCCGGGAGCTAAACGGCCCTAAACCGTTTCCCATTCATTTTCAATGGTAGTGCTAAACCACTACGGACGCAATATATTTCCGGCCGCTATCATCCCGTGGCGCTGTTCTGCCGTTTCTATGAAGAGCGGCTCCTCTCCGGAGGATCGGCCATTCTTGGTTCATTCTTTGGTAAACTTCGCTGAAGGTAAGTTTGGGCTTGATTTCCTACTAAATTAATGAGGAAACTTTTCGTAATTGTGCATAGGCTGTGGTCAATTCTGTCCTAAATTAGCAAGGAACGTGTTATAATTGGCCCCAAATTATAATGTACTGTATTTGTCATGCTACAATATAGTCATATTTTGTCAAGCTAGTTTTTCATAAATTAAATTACACGATAGTGATGAATGAACTTGTTCATATTTTATATTCAAGTAACCGATTTACTTGTCGTCGCACTGAAATCTCGGTATTATTATTATTATTACTATAATTATTATTAGTAGTAATATTAGTAGTGGTAGTATTACATTTTATTACATCAAATGTGTGTTTTTGTTTCCAATGTCTTTGAGAGGGGATACTGTCCTCCTGCCCCCCCCAACATGTTCTCTCTCACACACCCACAGACACACACACAGACACACACACACACAAACACACACCTACACAACACACACACACCATCACTTTCCAGTCTTTTCCTCACTAGCCACACCAGGTACTGACCTTCTGAACTCCTGAATTGACACCCCAACAACCTTGATCTTACACTTTCACACCTACATGATAATTGCATGTGTGCGCACACTCACAAACACACACACACACACAGAGCTTTACACATGGTACCACACTTTATCTTTTACTGGCCTAAGATTCCTTTGATCACATTTATCAGGTGTGATGTGAAAAATGGGTGGAACTGTTTTATCAGTGTCTAATAAAAATGAGAAAATTAATAGACATTTTTCCTTTATGTCAGCTCAACATGCAGAAGCAATTCGCCTTTTTCCCTGGGAAACTTCGGGTCGTGTTCCGCAAGGGGCCTCTTGGTTTCTCCTCCAGGAGCCATCTGATGAAGCCAAACGGGTGAGTTCCACTCCTCAGGACAAGTCTGCGGCCATGAGGGAGGACCTCGTACGGCAGAACGCTTTGGCCGTCATCCGACAAAGAGGGGGGATCCCTCAGATAAGATGGAGGTGCTGGGAGACTATGTCCTCCTGTTGGGCCGGAAGAGGGGATGGAGTGACTGCCTCATCTGAAGACGACCAGCTGGTTGGATTTGGTGCCCGAGCCAAGAGCAGGTGGAAGGAGATCTGGGACAGCAGAGGTGATGGCTATGCTGATTTTGTCATAGGCAGGCGCTGCGTTCCAGGTACACGAATGTCCAGGTTGCAGCAGAACCTGCTGAAGAGGCAGCAGCCCACCACATCTTCCACACCTGCTGAGCATCCCATGAAGGCCCCAGCTGAGCCCCTGGGTATGCTAATTCCTTCATGTGACAAGTTCAACTCTGGGAAAAGGTTTTTTTCTTTTCTACTAATAACCTGTAGCCGGTATTTTTGTCTTTAACACAGCCATGGAGGAGGACGTGGAGATGGAAAGGGAGATGCTGAGCATCCATAACTCTGATCTGCAAGTCCAGAGCTGTAAATACACCGTTACCACATTTATTTCATGTCAGACAAACAAAGTCCATGCCGTATCTGATTTCTGTTGTTTTTCTTTTCATCTGTGTGCAGATGCTATGCTAGTAGCAGCAGCCGCCCTGCCGAGAGTGCCACCAGGAGCAAAGACAGGTTTCTGAAAAATAGGTTTCAGAGCTGGAGTTCCGTTCCTTTCCATGAAGAATTCCTCTCCAAATCTGAAACTTATCTTATTATTTTTGTGTTCTTGATGTTCCGGCCGAGTTCCTTTAATATTACTCTTCATATGTTGGTGTGATAATAACCGTCGTGAGGACTATGAATTGATCCGTGCAATGATGAACTGATATTGACTCTGAGGAGGAGGGTAAGTGTTTGTTTTTGTTCTCTTTGCTGCTTCGTTGAAAAACAGTTTCCTTTTCTTTTATTTAGGGCTGATGAACAACCTGATGTCTCTGTAATGTCCAGCTGACTGTTCTTTCCATGTCCAGGGCTGCGGTCCTTGCAGATGAGTTTGTGTTAACCCACAAGAATGTTTTCTCCTCCCCCCTCCACTCTGACAGATTTCTGCTTCTCGAGCCACCAGCTCCGAGCCCAGCCTTCCCCCCTGGAGAAGGTTAGAGGGCCCCCGTGGTCCCAGCCAGGGACCCGTGAGTGTAGTTATTGCCACAAAAGGGGCCACGTCATCGCTGACTGTCTGTCGTTGAAACGAAGACAGCAAGCTCCCGCAGCTGCTCAGCAAAGGAATGTGTGCCTGGTTAACAAGGTTCGTAAACGGACTACTGAACGAGCTAACGCCAGAAGTGATAAACCAAATCCTTGCTTCACCCCTTTTACTTCAAAAGGCTTCGTCTCATTGACTGCGGGGATGACAGACCGTAAGGAAATTACCCTGCTGAGAGACTCAGCCGGTTCCCAGTCAATCATTAAGGCTAACATCTTACCGTTGTCGTCAGCCACATCTTGCCACGCTAGTGTTAAAATTCGGGGTGGGGATGGTTAACATGCTCGCGCCACTGCACATAATCCATCTTCAGTGTCCTCTTCTTAGTGGATGGTTTGAGGTTGCAGTTCTCCCAGACTTGCCTGTCCCCGGTGTTGATTTCCTTCTCTGTAACGACATTGCTGGAGGACAGGTGAGCCCAACACCAATAGTTGTGGATGTCCCTGTTGTAATCAATGCCTCTAGTGAAAACCAAGAGTCTCCTAAGGTTTTTCCAGCCTGTGCAGTCACGAGGGCCCAGGCTAAGGAATATGGGAGAGGTTCTGTCTTGTACCTTGGTCAGCAGGTTGGCGGAGGACAGGTGCGCCCTGCGGATCTAAAGATTGCAGCCATTACAGCGTTTCCTGCCCCAACAACCAGGCGGGAGTTGCACCGATTCCTTGGTATGGCTGGATTCTACCGTAGGTTCTGCAAGAATTTTTCCATCGTGGCAGCCCCATTGACTGCACTAACCAGTCCTCAAAAGCCATTTGCTTGGTCCAGGGAGTGCCAACAGTCCTTTGAGGATCTCAAGAGTCTCCTCAGCTGTAACCCCGTCGTGTCTGCTCCCAATTTTTCATTGCCATTTAAGTTGGAAGTAGATGCCAGTGCTGTCGGGGCTGGAGCCGTCCTTCTACAAGAGGATCCCCAAGGTGTCGACCATCCTGTAGCCTACTTCTCAAGGAAGTTCGACAAACATCAGCTCCGGTACTCGACAATCGAAAAGGAGACGCTTGCACTGTTGTATGCTCTGCAACATTTTGAGGTCTATCTTGCCTCTAGCGCAAAGCCTATAAAGGTTTTTACAGACCATAACCCTCTTGTTTTCCTCTCAAGGATGTATAATAATAACCATCGATTAATGCGTTGGTCTTAATCGCCCAGAATTACAATTTAGAAATTAAGCACAAAAAGGGGTCCGAAAACGTTCTTGCGGATGCGCTGTCTCGTGCACTGTAGGCAGGAATATAACACTGTCCAAACCTTGGGTTGGACTTATATGGGAGGGGGTGTTACGTGTCTGGAGTTGTTGGTGTTTCTTTGTGTTCTTTGTTGCTGGTGACCTCCCAGAGTGGCGCCATCCAGAGGCTGAGAACTGGTGGAACACCGAAAGGCAGTGCTGGTGACGAGGAAGATAGACACCACCTGTGGACTCCGGGGGTGTCTTGGGATTGGCTCCCCTGTGGCTGTCTGACCAATCACCAGCGGAGTCCCGCTTTAAAGGCTCTCCCCCCTAATTTCATGGGGGCTCGCTCTCTCGCTCAGTATTTGACAGGGAGAGTTTGTGGAGGGCAGGTGGGACGAGGTAAGGACGGGGTACCCCATACATTGCTGCACGTAGGTTTTGATTGTTAGTCACGCTAGGTTATGGGCTGTGGCCACCATTGTGTTTTGATGTTTTAAGATGCCCCGTTTTTTGACTTTTGTTTTGGCACAGACCCGTTTGTTCCACCTCTCCCTCCACTCTTCATGTATGCACGTGTGTTAAGAAATAAAGCACAATTTTGATAAACTGTTTTGGTCCTTCCCTGGTGGCTTGTTAGTCGCTACGTTAACCCCCCCTCAAAAGGGTTAAACGTAACAAGTAACAAATGTCATCAGGTGAAGTGACTGTAATTTCTTAATAGCAAGTCTGCACTTGTTTTCAGGACCTGACTCTTGCACGGCACAGACCTCTGACGGCAGAGTGCCTCCTTGGACGGACTCTACCCAAGACCAAAAGAGTGGGATGTTAAACCATGTACATTTCCCCCATTCCGTGGGGTGTTGAACAATAATAAAGTGTCCCGGGGTAATTCAAATTGACACGATTCTTTGTCACTGACATGGAAAAAATCTGACGTGTGAGCTCTGGAATGAAACCAAGTGTCCGAGGCGCGTGTTTGTTTCCTTGTATCGTGTGTTTATATCATGTGAGGGCGGGGGCACTGAAATTGTCTATTCAGCAATGATAACTTTATGTTGTTCAACTGTCTTCTTTACTTTATCCTAGTTCCCATAGCTCCTGTTCCCATGCCTGTCCCTGACCACGACATGAGCAAGTGGATCTGCTCACAACATCAAAAGCTGTGGATGAGGACGGAGCTTCAACAACTTGGGTTGTGGCCTGGGTCCCGACCAGTGCATAACCCTGGGAACACAATTTCTCTTTGGCGTCTTCCTCCTCAGCCGGAGCTACTGGACATGGTGGCTGAGCTCCCGTCCCCCAACTTTTTTCAGCTCCATCCATTTTTCATTTGGAAGCCAGAGAGCCACATCATGGTCAGGTTGAGGAACAATGACATCCTGCCGTGCCTCCATAGCTGTCCTCGTCCTCAGGTGGTCTCTGCAGGCGTGGGCAGACCTCGAGTGATCGTCAGCGTCCGTGGCCAGTATTTGATCTTTTCCTCGCGACTCTGCTGCAAGGCCTGTCGCAGGAACTGGTCCGCTGACAACCCTCCATGGGTGGAGAAGCTGCCCGTGCGCTTTACTAACCTTTTGCCTGCATTCCTGACTTACAAGAAGGCTGCGTGCAAGTCGGTAATGGATGAACTGCGGCGTTCTGGCAAGTCACCGACCGATATGGCGAACCAGGTGAATGAGCTCATGCACCTCAAGTATGAACGAGCTCACCTGGCATATCTGCACGCTGTACAGAACGTCAGGGAGGCCGAGGCTGGGGCGTACGGACAGAGAACCATCGGCCAGTACGTGAGGATGGAAGATCGGCCACGTGCTTTCGGGCCATACGTGGACCAAGAAGGTTGGGGTGGGGTGTCTGTGTCCGGATTCTACCTGACTGACTGCCTGCTGGATGAGTTCAAGCGTCAACAGCCGTCTCTGACCAAGCTCCTCCAGGGCACGTTGGGGCAGGTTTTCAGGTCGGACCACACGAGGAAGATGGCGAGGAAGGTGACACTGGCATCTGGAGCCATGTCCAGTTTCGCAGTGATGAATGAGAACTGGCTCATTGTGTCCTGGGTGATGGTTCAGGCTGAGACAGAAAGGTCCCTGCATCCGATGTAGCAAGGAATGGCCCAGAGGTACAGCCACGCTGGGGTGGAAAAGGCCGGCTACCACTGGATGGACAGGTGAGATCAGCCATCTTCTTTGTTTGCCGTCATTCAAACTGAAAAATGCTCCATGCTAACCCTAACCCTATCTATGCTGAAGACGTGGCGCGTTCAGAGGGTTCACATCCTCCGTGGTTGCCTCAGTGACCCAGAACTGTCTGAGGGGATAATGGACAGGGACGGAGGGACCCTTCAGCTAAACCACGTAGCGGGCGAAGGTGCCAAAGTCCCCGTCTGGATCCCTGTCCGTGGTACATCTCAGCAGGAGGGCTACCATTTCCAGCAGGCCCAGTGGGTCACGGGTACGCAGGTCTCCCCTGAACTGTTCCAGGCCCAGGCCATGACCGGCGTTGTGCGGTGGAACTTTCAGCGACCGGTAGACATGAAGAAGCCCGGCGCCGTCCTCCCTGCTGTCTTTGACCCTGCCTCAATGTGGGAGTTGAACTCTGCTTCCATGGCAGTGACGGGACAAGACAAGTGCCCTGCGTTCACCTCTCTGACAGAGACACTGGAGAAAGGTTTGGGCTGGAGTCCAGAGAACCGGGCTGCCGTCCGCTCCCTCTGGACTGGGACAAACACAAAATGCAGCAGAGGGATCGGCCTTCGGCTCTTGTGCCCCCTCCCGCTCCAGACGATGCTCCTGGGGCAACACCTTCCTCCAGCGGGGCAACAGCGACTGCTGTGCCGTCACTTCCCCCTGCGCCACCTGTCAGCTTCCATCTCTCTGCTGCTGGACGTGTAAAGGAGATTCCAGCAGAGGATGACCAGGATCCTGAAAGATCAGTGGGCGGGTCAACCATAATCCTGTTTTTCAGAGCGGCATGTTGGAATTAAGGCCTTTGAATGATTGAAAATAAATAGATTTAGTTAGGTTGTGGTCAGTGTATCTCAATCTTTTGATGTGTTAAATATTACTTTCTGTTATTAAGGGATGGATATTAATGTGTTTTCTCAATAGCCCATATCGCGATAATATGAGTTACTAAGGATGCATTATTGCTTTGTTTGTGTTCCAGACGTCTCTGGAGCTTTGCCCCTGCCGCTGAAGTCCTCGCCGAGGAGCGCCCGCACTGGACCCATGAAGACTGGTGGTGGAGTGTTTGTCTTGGACCACACACGCTGGACTCTTCCCATGAAAGACGCTATTGATAGTTTGCTGCAGTATCATCATGGGGACAAGGACATCCTGAGGCTTGTGGATCCAGACTACGCAGACACGGTCCATCGGTCTGCGGCCGATCCGAACAGCTTGCTCCGCCCCACAACCAGGTTTCACATATCCCGCTATGTGAAGCATCTGGCAAAGCTGTTGAACACCAGTTCTTCTCTGAACACCAGCCCAGAGAAGCTCCTGGAGACTCAACAGCTGTGGTACTCCTTGACAGAGGGGAGCAAAACAACCAGCGTTCCTGTAGTCACCATGGAGACGGCTGTTGTCACTCCTCCCACAGCCGCCCTGCCCACGCCTCTGACGCAGGATTCCATTGAAAAAATTGTGCAGAGAATTCTAGAGATGGAGCAGCAGCAGCAGCGACCAGAGCAGAAGATGAGACAGACCAAACCCTGTCTGGCCTGTGGACAGCCCAAGTCTCCGTATGGGACGGGTGGATCTTCCATCCACTTTTTCTATCAGCAGGGTCCTGTTCGCTACTTCTACTGCTCAAGGAAGGTGCATCAGACTTATGCTGCTGAGGGACTCTCTGACCCCAGAATGCCCTTTGAACAATTTGCCGCGTCAGAGTTTTTCCAGAGGGAGCTGGAGGCCACCAAAAAGCGTGTGGAGGACAAAGCTCAGAGACAGATCGGCTGTGTTTAGCTTCATGATGGCGTCTCAGATGATATTCTTTCATTACCGCCACCCTTTCTCCACTCAGAAGACACCCAGGTTTCCCAGCTGCCTCCGTGAACATGTGCTCCCACTCCCACCTTGTGTGAACCCCCGGTTCTCAGTGTCCACCTTCCCTTTTGCCATTTTATGGGGATCTGAACGTTAACTTTTGCTGTTATGCTAATGACTACTGATAAATAATGAAATGAAGCCGCCTCCCGCTCAGACTGTCACCGTTGCATTGTGGGAAATGTAGTATTGGCCTGTGTAAAACATCTGCGGCCTGCGGGCCGGTTCTAATAATAAATCAATATCATCCGGGGGCCATAGAAAATGCTCGACCTTGACTCTGACATATGAGCTTTAAATGATTTCTTTTGACTCCCATTTATTTGGCTGTTTGGATATCATCTTTGCTAGTGTGTGTGTGGCGCGCACTCTCTATGGAACTGGCATAAAGGATGTTTAAATTAGTCTAAATTAAATAAAAATGCATCCATTCATCATTCCCAACAGGCGGTGTTTGATTAGAAACTCTTTCTGAACTCTGGTGCTCTGAAACATCTCGCTTCCATTTTCAGCTGTTTTTATTCTCAATAACATCAAATCATCCATCCATCCAAATCGTGGTCCTGTTGGACCACCAAAGGACAAACACTTTCCATTTAGCACAGACAAAAAAACCCAAATCCTGTTTAGCAATGAAGCTGTGGGGAGAGTTTGAGGAGCGTTTCTGAGGAACACGCTGCCATATTGGGTCCAAGCTGCTGGGGTTTTTGTTGTTTCCAGGTGAATCGGTGGGCAGCGGCGTTACCGCCTGTCTCTGCCCCCCCCCCCCCTTCGTGGTCGTGGTCACGCCGGGCATCTTTACTGGTCCCGTTTTAAACAGGTTCTGTTGGGAACAGGTGTTCTCCAGAACTGTATTCCAGGCTGCTGTGCTGAAGGGCTGTTTTCAGTAGCAATAGAGCCAGAGTGTGCCTGCTCCATATGAACCCCCCCAGGCCGTGCTTTCCTCCTGGCTGAGCCATAATCAGCTCTGGATGGACTGGTTCACGCTTGGACTGAGTCAAGATTTGATAGCTTGACTGATTCTTACAGTTTTGGATCAAACCCCCATCTGCTGATTCCAGGAGATCTTTAAAGGATCTCAGAGCTTCAGATCTATGAAGCCTGCTCAGCCCCCGGCAGCGCTGATGAAACCATTTCATTCCTTCAAAAAAGCAGAACATGAAGCTCCAGAAAAGGTTTTTGGATCAAGTTTCCAACAGAACGAGGACAAGTGGGTAAAAGCGCCACTTTAAAGCCTCCAGGCCTCAGAAAACATCCACCTTTAGGATGCCTGACTTTAGAGGATCGTCGGTTCGCTCCGAGCACAAGAACAAACATGTTTAACCTCAGTCCAAGAACATCTGACCTGAAATGATCAAAAAGCTTCAGCGTAAAAAGATGGTGGAGAGAAAGCTGCTGGGAGGTTCTCAGAAGAGAAGTGGCATTAAAGCCAGCTGGAAGAGTCCAGCCTGCTTCCTGCTCCTCCAAACAGGCGTCTCCACACCAACACTGAGGAACACGGGCTTCTGTTCTTCCTTCTTCTCTTCTGACTATTGTGTGTTTGATGAATGCAGCATCCACTCACTGTCCCCCCCCCCTCATTTACACTGCTCCTGGTTTCACAATGCTCCTCAGACAGATGCAACCAGAGACACTGATGCCGTCAGACAATAAACCTGAGTGTTGTTGTGTCCGGTTATTAACATGTTCCATGCTTTTCCTTCTGCAACAGTTCATCACACCTGCTCAGGGAAACCTCGGTGTAAAGGAGGTGAAGCCGTGCCTCAGTGACTCTACTTTGTGTTTTAGAAACCAACAGTTATTAGATGAATATACAGTGTGCACGTACGCGCACACGTGTGTATAAACACTTAATACACACGTGTGCGTGGATGTAGATTTTAGTACTTTGGGTTCATAGACTTTTTAGTATTTTGCAGATACGTGTCTGTATATAAACCAGATCCTCCTGTAATAAAGAACTAAAGGCTGTTGTCACGTGACCTGTCTCCGTCTGTGTCCGATGATGGAACCTGCCTGGAACATCTGGTCCACAGAAAAAGCAAAACAGCTCACAGAACTGGCCCAGTTTAGACCCAAAAATGACAATAAATAATGAAAATGTGACACAGTAGAACAATGGACGAACTTTCTATTGGTCATTGACAGTTTCAGTCGTCATCAGAATTCATCAAAAATATTCAAACCAACAAACTACACATCGAACCGCAAAGTTTAAAGCTTAAAGGGAGCGACAGGTGAAGATTTAAAGCTCAACGCAGCTGAAGAAGTTCCAAAAAGGAGAAATATCATGTGGTGCTTTACCGCCACCCGGTGGACACGCGTGGAACTGCAAACAATAGTTAAACGCGCTCCGACACATTCTGACCTCTGCTGCTCCTCCTGGACTCCAGGGCTGCAGAAATATGCTGCTTTTACAAGTCTTTCAAATCTGTCAAGCATCATAAATCTTATTTATTTAACCAGGTTGAATAATGGCGGAGAATGGTGTCCGAAAAGCGTCTTTATTTTCAAGTGAACCAGAACAGTTCGGTCCGCGTTCACAGAGAGGCGGAGAGACCTCGAGAGAGTCCAAAACAAGTCCGCTAGGAAAACTCTCAAAAATAGTCAAGCCACAGAAGTCAGGTTTGGCGATGAGGCCGAAAACCCTCCGCCGCTGGCAGACGAGGAGGTGTCCTTAAATCTAACGGGAGATTGAAGAGAGACCGCAGGTGCGTGTGTCTGCGGGGCCAGCTGTGGCTGATGAGCGGCTCCTCCACGCCCCCTGCAGGTAGAACACCCGCAACAACGGTCCCAGAAACTGGGAACCCAACAAACCAGTTTTTCAAAGTATTCCTTTCAGACTAAGCAGGAAGACTGAAGACCGACAAGGTGAGTGGAAACGAAGAGCATTATTGAAAAGAATTGACAGTTGTGTTTGGAGATAAAATCAAGATTTGATTCAACTAAACGTTATATTTAGTTTTATCACAAAATATCATTATACATTATAAATGAATCGGTCTTATTTAACATTCTTATAGTCTGGCTTTAGTTATAGTTGAATCGTCTTTCTAAGTGAAGTTTAGTTTATTTTTCTGCTCTTTGCTACTGATTCTAAAAGAACTTTAAACCCTCCCAGAATGCTTTAATGGTAGTAATAT
>NW_026622206.1:0-11754 GCF_003711565.1 Takifugu flavidus | reverse complement strand
AACTCTTGTCAGGAGTTGGGACAAAGCGACCCACTCCTGATAGCTTGTGGGCGATGCTGCAGCGACCCTGCAATCCCTACACTCTCTGGTGAAACCAAATCAAAGGTTTTAGACACTGCTGGATGCTGGAAGGGTGGCTATAGTCTGGACGCATCGTTCCCCTGACTGCACATTTCTCCAACAATGATTGGCAGCTGGTGTCACTTGTTCTCCAGATGAGAGAAGGAAGAGAGCCCCCCACAGTGTGTTTGATTGCCCCACTGCAAGCTCAATGCTGCCAGAAAACATTGCAGGAGCATCAATTCCCCTCAGGGCATCAACAAGGACCTCAGGAAAGTGCAGCTGCCACCTACTAGAGACAAGCACACTGAGCTGAGATTCAAAGCCCTCTCCTCCCAAGAGAAGAGCTTGTTTGTTGGAGGCTCTTCTGGGCGATACCTGGTGCCACAGCTCCAGCTCAGCCCGTCTCTGGAGCTGAGGTGGAGCTTAGCAAGTTTCATGGTTCTCCACCACTTCCTCTGGCTGAGGACCTTCTCAGCTGGTTTTCTGCTCCACCTTCCAAGTTGAGCAGGTGATACTTCTGCATTCCTGCCACCAGTGTCTCTGCAGAAAGAGTCTTCTCTACTGTTTTATATTAGATTGTAGAAAATTAGGATTTTTGGTCGATGTCTTAGATGTTGTTGACTAAGAGCAGTTTTTCTTTAATAACATAGAAAGATTCGATGAGAAGAGCAAATGTATTATTTTATGAGCTACTTCCACTACTATTATATACACATACTTCCATATTGTCTTAGATTGCAAGCTGCATTTATTGCATCGTTCATAGAAAGTCATATTTGTGAGGAGAAAAACTCAAATAAGGTCATTTTCTTTAATGACCATTACAAAAGAAGGAGGCGATGAACAAACAGATTTATATAAAAATGTGTGAAAACTTATGGATGGAAACCTTTTTAAAATGGTTGCATTGTGTAGAATCGGTGCAGAATCAACTTGTTGACTTCTGATTTGGACTCCAATGGAAGTGAGGTGCAACAATTGTGGATGCTGAAAGCTTCAGATCTTCATGAAGGTTTCTGTGGTTGGACTGACCTGCTGCCCCTTTAAGAGGGAGGCAGGTTGGGCTTCTGGCTGGAATGAAGCCACCTAAGATGAGAATGACTGCAGGCTTTCGGTACCAAGTTTAACAGGGTGCTCACTTCACACTTGGGCTTTTCTCTTTTTTGGGATGGCTTTTCTCAGTAGAAGGGGCATGGCACACTGCGCAGCAGCTTTCTTTTTGGGGTTTTCTAGTTTTCCTTCTGATCTTTAAAAGACAGGAAGAACCATTTTTGATTGGTCTGAATGTTTGGGCGGTTTTGTGGCCAGCCTAATAAAACAAGACAAATCTACAACTGATACTTCCTTCCTAGTCATTGATGACCATCCTCACATGGGACAGATTTCCACAACCAATTTAATACTGCAAATCTGTCCTGTGTGGTCTTTTTTCTGAGAACTGTAACACTACGTTTATAACAAAGATCAAACATGGAAACATTTATTGTCTAACTAGTTACACCTGGGAAAGTACTGGATCATCTCTGACTGACCTGAGAGTCTCCAGCTCACAGAGAGGATCCTGGAGAAAACCACAGAGCAGCTTCACTGCTGGATCCTCTAGACTGATGTAGCTCAGGTCCAGAACCCTCAGATGGGAGGGATTGGACCTCAGCGCCGAGGCCAGAGAGTCACAGCTGATCTCTGATAAACTGCAGTACCACAGCCTGGAAAAGGAATAAATGGGGCAAATAAAAACACATTTCTAAATCTGAAAATGAAGAGAAAAGCAGAAAATGTAAAGAAATTTAGAAAAGACCAACAGAGGCCTCCTGACCTGAGCGTCTCCAGTCTGCAGTTTGGATGCATCATTGCAGAAGACAGTAACTTTACGTCGGCATCTGTCAGGCTTTGGTTCCAGCTTAAGCTCAGCTCCCATAGATGAGAAGGGTTTGACGTCATTGCTGAGGCCACAACTTCCCAATGACTCGTTGAAAGAAACTACCAGACAGTCTGTTGTGTATGAAACAAAAATAGTGAGTCAAACTTTGGGATTTCTAATCAACTTATCTGAGAATCTACCTCAACACAAATGTAGCTCATTTCCTGGAAAAGCTAAATTCAACACCGTAGAGCAACAGTTTGAACGACCATCAGATCTGAAATGCAACTGAATTATTCTCAACATTTGTCTTATTTTAGAACAGCTCATAATTACTCAATATTTAAAATGATTATAGCAAATGGTTTAAAGAAACGTGCATCTTTTTATCTGTCTATCGGCTCTTTGGATATTTTGCATTTCATCCAATTTGTACGATGGTGCGTCAAGTCTTAATTCAGCGATCCGATCGATGACATCAGAGTCTCTGGTTGCATCGATTGCCCTCAGCTTCTGTTATATCTGCCTGTTTCCCTTCACATCATTTTCACTGCACCTTTTGTTGCTAGTGATGAAGTTGCCACCTAACGGGTGTGGAAAGGCTCAAACAACTTTGTGGGTCACATAAAGGCTCCAAACGGAACCGCCACAAAGACCTAAAACACCCATTTAAACCAACGAGGCCGGCTGTTTTTACGTTGAACAAATGAAGCAAAATAGTCACGTGTCATTAGTTAAAATGTGTTTTTCTGTCGTTTGAATACGATGTATACAAACAAACAAAAGTTATTTAATGACATGACAGTCATTTCATGATAGTCAGTTAACTTGTGGCTCCTATTATTCCTGCCTTATGTTGGTTTGTCTGGATTGACCTTTGAACTTATATCCAGCCAGTGTTGAACATTTCTGGATGAATTGTTGTTGTTTTAATTTATGGACGCTGCAATGGAGATAAAGAATTGAAGGAATGACCACTGGAGGGGGTATTGCTACCTGACATGATCCACTCGCTTGATTTAAACGCCGATGTCCGGCCCCAAAAATCTTTACTTACTCGGCCTTCCTGCAGTTCCTCACAGCTGGAATCAGGCGACGTCGTCCCTCCTCTGAGGTTTTGTACTGCTGCAGGTTCAGCTCATCCAGAACCTCCTCTGACATCTGCAGCAGGTAGGCCAGAGCTGAACAGTGGATCACTGACAGTCTCCTCTTTGATTTCTTCTCTGACTTCAGGAACTCTTGGATCTCCTGATGGACTGACTGATCCTTCATCTCCATCAGACAGTGGAAGATGTTGATGCTTCTGTCTGGGGAGAATTCATCACTGTTCACCTCCTTCAGGTTGTTGAGGACCTTCTGGATGGTTTTGGGGGGCTTTTCCTCTGATCCAACAGTCCACCCAAGATCCTCTGATTGGACTCCAGAGAGAGACCATGAAGGAAGCGAACAAACAAGTCCAGGTGGCCATTTTCACTTTCAAGAGATTTCCTTAGTGCTCTCCTGAGGAAGTCATCAAGAGATGTGACTGGTTCGAATATTTTTAGGAACTGATTTATAACCGCTGTGTCTTTCTGGTGTAACGGTGGAACATGTAGACGGCAGCCAGAACTCCTGAATGCTCAGATGAACAAAGCAGTAGACTGATTTCTGGAAGATCACACTCTCTCTCTTGAAGATCTCTGTACAAACTCCTGAGTACACCGACACCTCGGAGACGTCCAGTCCACATCGCTCCAGGTCTTCTGAGTAGAACATGATGTTTCCTTTCTCCAGATGTTCAAACGCCAGCCGACCCAACTTCAGAAGGAGTTCTTTATCAGCCTCAGTCAGTTCCTCTGGTCTCTGCTTCCTCCATACTTCTGCTTCTTCCTCTTTATCTGAACCCTCAGGAAGTGTGAGTAGAGGTCAGTCAGGGTTTGGGGCAGCTCTCCTCTCTGGTCTCTGGTCATCATGTCCTCCAGAACTATAGCAGTGATCCAGCAGAAAACTGGGATCAGACACATGATGTGGAGGCTCCTGGAGGCCTTGATGTGTGAGATGATTCTCTTGGACAGATCTTCATCACTGAACCTCCTCCTGAAGTACTCCTCCTTCTGGGAGTCAGTGAAGCCTCGTACTTCTGTGATCCTGTCAACACACGAGGGAGGAATCTGATGGGCTGCTGCAGGTCTGGAGGTGATCCAGATGAGAGCTGAGGGAAGCAGGTTCCCCTGGATGAGGTTCACCAGGAGCACGTCAACGGACGATACTTGTGTGACATCAGAGATGACCTGATGCTTGTTGAAACCAGTGAAAATCTGCTTTCATCCAGGCCATCAAAGATGAACAGAAGTTTCCAGACAGTCAGATCTTCTGCTCTGATCTTCTGTAATGTTGGATGGAAAACATGAAGCAGTGAGAGAAGACTGTGCTGCTCATCTCTGATCAAGTTCAGCTCCCTGCATGAGAGCGGAAGCACCAGACTGATGTCTTGGTTCTCCAAACCTTCTGCCCAGTCCAGACTGAACTTCTGCACTGAGAAGGTTTTTCCAACGCCGGCGACACCGTTGGTCAGAACCACTCTGATGTGTCTCTGTTGCTCAGATAAGACTTTGAAGATGTCCTGGCACTTGATTGGAGTGTCCTGGATGTTGTTCTTGGAGGTTCTCTCAAGCTGTCTCACCTCATGTTGCGTGTCCACCTCCTCACTTTGTCCCTCAGTGATGTAGAGCTCAGTGTAGATCTTGTTCAGCAGGGTTCCACTTCCTGCTTCATGAGTTCCTTCAGTCACATGTTCACATCTTCTCTTCAGACTCATCTTATGACCTTCTATCACCTCCTGCAGATCACTTCCTGAACATAAGTAAACCAATGATTTCCATCTATAAATAATCATCAACACAACTACAAATTCATGACATCACAAATTAAATCTCATATTGAACAGTTTTACTTTGTTTGGGCTTCATTTCAGCATCTCCAGATCTGCTTCCAGATTGTGAACAAGAGGACTCTCCTGGTGGAGCTGCCTGGTCCCAGTTTGATAGGATGTGCTCCCCCCTCTCACTATGAAACACATCTCTATTAGTCCTTTGATTTATAGGATGAAAGAACCTGATCAAGACTCAATATTGTTCCAGCATTTATGTCTGAATTCATCTTTCAGTTTAAAAAATGATTCTTGTTTCTAATCAACAATATTCACATTAAGTCTGTAACTATATGACTGTCTGAGGTTTAAGTGTTAAACATCTCCAATAATAAACTCACAACCTGCTGCTGTTAATGTGACTAACAGCTGCCACACAAACACATCATCACGCTTTAGTTTTCTTACATTTCCTCTGAACTTCTGAAGTTATTCCTCTCATCTTTGGACCAGTCACTCTTCAGGGACACCCAGCTGGGCACTGTGGACTCTGCTCTGTCCTCGTCCATCCTGAGGAAACATCAGAATAGTGATGAGACTGTGATGAAGGTAAATAATCTGTAGAGGTTGGAGTTAAATAATCCCAATTCACTGCATTTTTATCAAACAGGAACATTTCTAATCCATTCTGGATAACAACTGAATCAATAAATCAATGATGTCTCTGTATAATTTTCATGTTTTCAGAGTTTAAGCTGCTTTTTTTAACTGTTCCCTGCAGTGAGAAAAGAACTGGCACCTTTTCCAGCCCCTCATCCTGCAGCACTGAATGTGCTCTAAAGTTCTTTCCAGAGCAAACGTCTCTGCACTTGCAGCAACATGTTGTAGTCATGGATCCGTGAGGAGAACCGGATACAGGAAACGCCCCCACTTTGATCCCAAAACCCAACTGGTGGCCAACGGTGGTCCGGCAACGACGGGGACGCTGGTCCATCGGGCCGACAACACTGGTTTTCCACAGGCCAACATGGTGAAAGGACTGTCTTCAGCTCAGCCACTAAATTATCTGGTGCTACATAAACATACTAGTCAGGACTTTTTAACTTCCCTCCTTTGTTCCCCTCTTCAATTATTTCTATGATCCAAGTCCTCAAAGATCACTGCTCTATTTAAAATAGATGAAAGAAATGACACCCACTCCTGCATTTCTTTCACAGTGGTTCCACAACATAGAACAATAAACCACTGGGAGAAAACGTGCAACATGAACCCAAAATCCTGTTGGTGTCCTGTGATCCTGTGTGGATTTATTTAATTATTTTTAAAGTTTATTGTCTTAATAATACCAAAATATCCCGCTGTAACCTGGACTGTTGAACAACTCTAATAACTTCATGAGCTTTTCACCTGTCACAAAAATGTCGCTCTTCCTGCTTCGTCTGAACAGAATACTTTCACTTTTAAAACCTAATCACAGCTTTATGGCGTATATATTACTACCATTAAAGCATTCTGGGAGGGTTTAAAGTTCTTTTAGAATCAGTAGCAAAGAGCAGAAAAATAAACTAAACTTCACTTAGAAGACTATTCAACTATAACTAAAGCCAGACTATCAGAATGTTAAATACGACCTATTCATTTATAATGTATAACGATGTTTTGTGATAAAACTAAATATGAAGTCTCATTGATTCAAATCTTGATTTTATCTCCAAACACAACTGTCAATTCTTTTCAATAATGCTCTTCGTTTCCACTCACCTTGTCGGTCTTCAGTCTTCCTGCTTAGTTTGAAAGGAATACTTTGATTAAACCTTTTTGTTGGGTTCCCAGTTTCTGGGACCGTTGTTGCTGGTGTCTACCTGCAGGGGGCGTGGAGGAGCCGCTCATCAGCCACAGTGGCACCGCAGACACACGCACCTGCGGTCTCTCTTCAATCTCCCGTTAGATTTAAGGACAGAACTCCCGTCTGCCAGCGGCGGAGTGTTTTCGGCCTCTCATCGCCAAACCCTGACTTCTGTGGCTTGACTATTTTTGAGAGTTTTCCTCGCGGACTTGTTTTGGACTCTCTCTCGAGGTCTCTCCGCCTCTCTGTGAACGCGGACCGAACTGTTCTTGTTCACTTTAAAATAAAGACGCTTTTTCGGACATTCCATTCTCCCCATTATTCAACCTGCTTAAATAAATAAGATTTATGATGCTTGACAGATTTGAAAGACTTGTAAAAGCAGCAGATTTCTGCAGCCCTGGAGTCCAGGAGGAGCAGCAGAGGTCAGAATGTGTCGGAGCGCGTTTAACTATTGTCTGCAGTTCCACGCGTGTCCACCGGGTGGCGGTAAAGCACCACATGATATTTCTCCTTTTTGGAACTTCTTCAGCTGCGTTGAGCTTTAAATCTTCACCTGTCGCTCCCTTTAAGCTCTAAACTTTGCGGTTCTGTGTGTAGTTTTTTGGTTTAAATATTTTGATGAATTATGTATGATGAAAAGACTGAAACTGTCAATGACCAATGGAAAGTTCGTCCATTGTTCTACTGCGTCACACATTTTCATTATTTGTCATTTTTGGGTCTAAACTGGGCCAGTTCTGTGAGCTGTTTTGCTTTTTCCTGTGCACCAGATGTTCCAGGCAGGTTCCATCATCGGACACAGACGGAGACGGGTCACGTGACAACAGTCAGCCTTTAGTCTTTATGAATAAGTAATTTGCCTTTTATTTCACTCATTCACTTATACATATGTATATGCTTAAAATTATCATTTATTTTACCAATTTCCATAGGAGTCAGTTCTGGATGGAGCTATTTGCAGACCTTAGAGACGCCGGATACTTCAACGGGAGTCATGAGCATCAGTGTTTACTGAGATACTGCTTTGGTGATGTCATTCAGGACTTGGATGAGTTGTTGGATTGTGGAACCTCACAGGATCCGGAAGAAGTTTTGATGTTTGCCACAGGGCTGACATCACTCATCCCTATTGGGTCGGAACTGTTGCCAAAAATTGAGTTCCTGGATGGCTCTCCATTCCCAATGTCAAATACTTGTTCTAACTTGTTGAAATTACCAATCCTGGATTCCTAGAGTGTGTTTAAGGCACAAATGGACTTTGGAATTCAAAATAGTCCAGGATTTGGCTGTTTATGAGCCATATTGGACTCAAATGTTTATTGTTCTGCTGTTGCCGTTGTCATTGTGCACTGGACACCTAAAGGTGCAGTTCCAGGTGTTTTGATGTTAAGTAAGAGGCTGTTAAGTGATGTTAAAGATGTGTTTTGTTGCAAGTGTTTGATGTTAAAGTAAGAGGCTGTTTTTTTATTTGGGGGGGGGGGGGTTCATCATTCTGAACTGTTTACTGTTCATGAAACAGTAGTGCACGATTTTATCTATTAAAAAAAAAAGGGAATCCATGCTCATTACTACGCATTATGTTTATTCATATTTCCCACTTAAAATAATGATGCTGCAGGTGACAAATTAAGACACTTTGTGTACAAGTTACACCTTTATAATGTCTTTTCAATCATAGCTGAGTAATTTCTCTTAGTTTCAGATACAGCTCAGTTGCAGACTGCCAGTACTCTGCCTTCTGTAAATGATTGCTCTGCATGGCCAAGTCCAGGTACTCCTGCATGTTTGCATCCCCACATGGAGCTCTTGTCAGGGGAGCCTCAGGAAAAGCATCCAGTTGAGTCTGTTCAATTTGAAATCCACAGTCTCTGGAGTCAAACCTATGTTACACAGAGAATATTATATTTATTTGAAAAACAAAATTACTGCAGACAATCTACCATCAAATATTACCGGTGTGGTAAGTAGTAGAGCTCATTGGGCACTCCTCCTGGACATGATGCTGTTTTGGAGGGCCGGATCCTGTGACTGTTCCACAATCCAACACACTCATCCAAGTCCTGAATGACATCACCAAGCAGTATCTCAGTAAACACTGATGCTCATGACTCCCGTTGAAGTATCCGGCGTCTCTAAGGTCTGCAAATAGCTCCATCCAGAACTGACTCCTATGGAAATTGGTAAAATAAATGATAATTTTAAGCATATACATATGTATAAGTGAATGAGTGAAATAAAAGGCAAATTACTTGATGAAGGCCATTTACCTCCCCTTTCTGAATATGGACCACCAGGACTCAATCCTCTGGTTTTAGTCGCTTTTCAGAGTGGCACAGAACTGGGGTCAGCAAAGAAGGGTGTTGCTGTAGTGCTGTCAGAAACTGAAGGGCTGAAAGGCCATCTTTGAATCTACAAAGTGAACACAAACACTTTCACTGCTGTGTAGTGCCAACAGCAACAACCAATTAAACTATCTAAATTGTATTATCTTAAATTTATATATTTTATAAGGTTATATTTGTTTGTTATATTGAGTATTTATAGATTAGCATAAGGCAGAGAATGGAGAGACAGACATCATATAGGCTAGCAGTTGTAACATCATAGATATACAGTACATGCCATGAGACATTTCAAGCAAATTTAATTTTTTGGGGGGTGGGTGGAACGACAAAAAACAAATGAAAATTTAACTTACCTGTCAATTACAGATGACTTGCGGTCAATAACATACCATCGGACGTAGTCTGCCACAATGTCCTTCTTGTCTTCAGTTAGAAAGTTAGCAGCCGCTAACCAATGGTACAGCTGATTCACGTTGTACGTACTTCAGATAGCGACGGCTATGCTACACTTTGCTTAGCATTAACAGGCTGTTGAGACGTCCCCGGTACGGCTGGTTCTTCAGTCTGTGCTGCGGCATTTAAAAACGCCAAAGACCGACCACAGAAACCACAAATCGGCGTCAACCTGCTCAAATGTTTGCCACAAAACGGGCAAAAGGCCACTTGCATGTCGTCTATCCTGCGTCATGATGAAGTCCTTACCCGCTTTCGATTCAAATGATGGTAATTCCCTTTCCGGCTGAAAGAGTAAGTTGGTTAATACCCTTTCCGTAAGAAAAGTAACTTGTAATTTTGTTTTCTGCGGCTGCTTTTTCTTACGGAAAGGGTATTACCAACTGTACCGACGGAACGCATCCATTGGCCCAATTATACCGACGGAACGCATCCATTGGCCCAAACGTACCAAGGGTCGGTAATTCCCTTTCCGGTAGAAAATCCTACTTGCAAATTTGTTTCCGCAGCTTGTTAAAGTGTTTCGTTACTTGTGAATTTGTTTCAGCCGCTTGTAAAAGTGTTTCGTTACTTGTAAATTTGTTTCAGCCGCTTGTAAAAGTGTTTCGTCATTTGTAAATTTGTTTCAGCCGCTTGTTAAAGTGTTTCGTCATTGTTAAAGTGTTTCGTCATTTGTAAATTTTGTCATCCGATTGTTAAAGTGTTTTGCACCTCTCGGCCACCGTATAAACTGGACCAGTTCTGTGAGCTGTTTTGCTTTTTCTGTGGACCAGATGTTCCAGGCAGGTTCCATCATCGGACACAGACGGAGACAGGTCACGTGACAACAGTCAGCCTTTAGTTTTTATTACAGGAGGATCTGGTTTATATACAGACACGTATCTGCAAAATACTAAAAAGTCTATGAACCCAAAGTACTAAAAAGTCTACGTCCACGCACACGCGTGTATTAAGTGTTTATACCCACGTGTGCGCGTACGTGCACACTGTATATTCATCTTATCACTCCCGTCAGAGAAGCACGGACCACAGTTCTTTTGACACAGATGATTTATTGGCACGACATCACCGTAAACGCCATCACCACCGTCGAACTGTTTAGCACAACACACAATTAAACAGGTTTCACATATACAACACGTACAAACGCAACAGATTACCTCGCTGGCTGCACCCCTGAGGGAATGAGTCCACCATGAGCAAAGAAAAACGTCTTAAAAAGAATGTCTTCTGCAACTTCCTCTTCTTGCAGTATTACCTCAAATAAAAGTTCGTGAGTGGAGTACCACATTAAAGGTCCGTCACTAAACAAAGAACAGAAACCACTTCCGCCTGTATGATGTGTTAAATAAAGGAATTAAATATTCATAAAAATAAACAATGTTAAATAAAATATTCTACAGACATAAAATGACAACATAAATGATATTTATGGCAGTTAAACTCCCACCAAATCACAGTTATTGTGATTTCAATACACACTTTACACCTTTGCTACAACCTTACGTTTTAACGTAACATTTAACGTAACAAGTGAACTATGACACTTATTCTGCTTCAACCAATACAACAATCCATCTGCACTGGGATACACTTCTGTCACCCTTGCCAGTTTCCACTGATTTCTTGGAGAACTGTCCTCACAAATGATAACTATGTCATCAACCTTTGTATCTCTCTTATCTGTTTGCCAGATTTGTCTCTGCTGAAGATTAAGGAGATATTCTTTCCTCCACCTAACCCAAAACTCATTTGACAGAAACTGCACCTGTCGCCACCTCTTACGCAAATACAGATCCTGCTTCACAAATTGACCAGGAGGGGGATACACTATGCTAGACTTCATCATGAGAATGTGGTTGGGAGTCAAAGGTTCGACACTTGTGGGATCATTTAAGTGTTCAATTGTTAGAGGTCTGCTGTTTATAACAGCCATCACCTCATACAGAAATGTGCGAAGTGAAGCAGTGTCAAGTCTTTTAGCAGATTCATCCAGGATTGCAGTGAGAACACTTCTGATTGTCCTTATTTGTCTTTCCCATACACCTCCCATATGGCTTGATGATGGGGTGTTCATTAGGAACTCACATCCATATCCCTTCATTTGTTCATGGTTCAGATCTTTCATTGCATTCATGAACTCTCTTTTCGCCCCTACAAAGTTTGTGCCTTGATCACATCTCAGCTGTCTCACATTCCCACGGATTGCAATGAATGTGCGCAGCGCATTGATGAAAGCATCTGTGGTAAGATCATCCAACATTTCTATATGTACGGCTCTTGAACACATACATGTAAAAAGGAGACCATATTTCTTGAGTTCTTTTCTTGCTTC
>NW_026622205.1:0-12321 GCF_003711565.1 Takifugu flavidus | reverse complement strand
TTCAACATGGAAGACATCTGTCTAAGCTTTGAGTTCCTGGACATGGACCTACACACCTACATTTCTGAGATGAGTCCATGTAAAATGTGTCTCCCTCTACCAGAGGTCAGACACATTACAGAACAACTCGTTACGGCTCTTCACCATTTAAAAACCATCGGGATTATACATATGGACATTAAACCAGAAAATGTCATGATTGTGGACCGCCATGCAAAACCACTGCAAGTAAAGTTAGTGGACTTTGGTGGGGCCCAGATGTCCGGCAATATTGACTTTGAGACCTGCATTTTCACCCAGGTGTACAGCTCTGCAGAGGTACTCCTGGAGTCTGAAATGAATGAGGCTTTGGACATGTGGTCTTTGGGGGTTACTGCTTTCGAACTGGCTGTTGGAACAGTACTGTTTCCATACAACAGATGTTACAGTATAATAAATTCGATAGTCAAAATTTTGGGACAGCCACCAGACCATGTACTGGACAAGGGCCAGCAAACTGAAGAATTCTTCAATAGAAGAACAAATGATCATCCAAGGTGGACAATTAAGACAGCAGAAGAGGACGGGATCAGTGAAAAAGAGGAGGACTTCAGCTGTTTTGATGATGTTGTAGGGATGCTATTAGTTCAGCAAGAACATGCAACTGGTCTGGACCTGTTTATGGATCTCATCAAGAACATGCTACAGGTGGACCCCAACCAGCGAATTACGCCCATGGAGGCTCTGCAGCATCCGTTCTTCACTGTAAAAGAGGAAACAGTGAAAGAATTAGAAGCAACTTCAAAGGAACCCTGTGTGGAGAACATTCAGCTGACAAACTATGTAGTGGACCAGCTGGAAAAACCAGAACTTGTCCCACCAGAGACAGTTGTCTCTCAGGAGAACCCTGCAGAGGTCCAGCCAGACAACTCTGGAGAAGACCAGCTGAATGATGGGTTCCAGACAGAGGACAATACCTTGAATTATACCTGCTTTGTGAATACTCTAAGGACGGTTGGAGATGCATTGGCCCTTCCTAAAAGGACAGAAAAGTTTGACTGGTTTGGCTGGTTTTAACTATCTGCCCTGAAAATTTCAAGTGAGTTGGCACCACAAACCAGGATGGCCGCAAAAATAAAAGCCTTTCTTCCGGTAACCCTAACGCCTGTGTGTCGATCAACTTATTGCCTTTTTCCTCAGCTTTATAATATAAAAATATTCAATACTTTTATTTATTGATATAATATCTGGTTAATTGATGACTACAGTATATCTCTTTTGTTAAAAAAAAAGCTGGTTAGTGCAACAAAGGTTCTGTAAATTAACAGTAAAATATTAAGAGTAAAACAAACACTTTATTACAAAGTTTAATAAAGTGTGAAGAAAGTGTTTTCCAAAGAACGAAATTTGGACATAGCATTTATTTAAGTTTGTAGTTTTATTAAGTTTATAACAACTTCTGGATAACATAATATGATTTTTTTTTTTTTTAAAAAAAGGTCAAAGAAAAAAAAGGCACCCCAGATTAACGAAATTACAATCCAAAAAGCAGTCTTGGAAAAATAAAGATAAATAAATAACAGGACAATGTTTCTTCCTGTTTTTGAAAGAGCTTTTGCAGATGTTACCGGCGCCAGAGCTAGGGGTCTCTGGTCCGGCAGCATGAGCCACTCAGGCAGCGGGCGCTGAGCGGCGCTAAGCTACGGTATAACTACCTGTGGATCCAAACACACGACACGCGAGTTGTCAGCTCACGCTACTGCTGCGCAGTGTATTTTATTCTTTGCACATGCTTGAATGTTCACATTCATATACACAACATGGCAAGTACCATACCAATTACTCTCAGAATAGTACTAACAAACAATAACTAGGCACCAGTAACTTTTATGGTCGGAACTACGCACACACACACATATACACTCACTCTTGTTTAACTAACCTTTTGCTGACGGGAATGCCCGATAACAAACCACGACGATAAAGTACATATTTCAATATCTTACAGTGCTTAGCTTCCCTTCATGACTTCGCTTATATGTTGCTACATAGTTTAACTGAAAAGAACTGTACAAATAGTACATTTTACATACCTGTGGATCCAAACACACGACACGCGAGTTGTCAGCTCACGCTACTGCTGCGCAGTGTATTTTATTCTTTGCACATGCGCAGAGCAAAAGCAGAGCATAGACTGTTTGCTTGGACCCACTGGTGTTAAAGCACCCTCTACTGGTGCAAAGTGGCAATGATTTCTGCAAACCGTATAAAGGTTCAAATATTAAAATGAAAAAGAGGGGGTGTCTGTTAACATAATAAACTATATGTGGCTATTTCAGACCCACTACACTCTCCCCTGCTTCAAGAGATGTCTCCAGACATCTAGAACCAAACTAACAAAAATATTAAAAGAAAATGTCTCAAAACAGTCCAATTGTCAACGTACAGTTATGTGTGTATATGTATAAGTGTGTGCCAGTGTAGGTGTGTATGTGGAAGCATGTGTGTGTAAGTGTGTGCAGGTGTAGGTGTGTATGTGTACAGTGAAGTCTGGTCTCGTCTGTCCTTCAAGTCTTTGTGTGTCTCTAGCATGTCCACACTGCTTGTGCAGGGTAGAAACAATGTTCGGGGACAGCTGGGTAAAAGGAGGGTATGGGACATGGATTGAGGGGTAATGGGAGATGAGACATGGGGTAAGGGGCATAGGCGAACATCAGGTTTGCACCTGGTCCCCAAGACTGGTATGATGGTTGTCCAAGAGTGTCATATGTGAGCATTTCTCGAGGTCTCTGTGCTCGAGCTGACCTCCTCACAGGTTGCACTTCCTCCTCAGACAGTTCCACTGCAGGCTCATCATTGTCCTCCTGCTCTCTTGAATCAGCCTCCTCCGCAGTGTCATCAGTTATGAGTTCTCCTTGCACTTCCTGAGCTGGTGGTGGAACAGCTGCCTGCTGGTCTGGTGTCTGCACTGGATCTGGGACGGTGACAGGATCACGTTGTTGTTCAGTTGACATTTCAGTATGTCTCAGTGGTTGAAACTCTGGGGCTATAGGTCGGAGCTCATCTGGTGGGTTAGACTGAGGACTTGCCGGTCTGACTCTCCTCCTGCTATATACTGGAATTGTTCGAAGGCAATATGTGTATTCCTCCTCTTCCTCAGAGTGTTCAGACTCCTGCTCCACTGTCTCTCTGTTGTTTCTGTAACAGTCTGTCTGTCTTTGTCTCTGTCTAGGTGCGGACTGACTCGGTGGGACTTCTAAAGGCAAATCATTAACAGGTAGCAGAAGGTTGCGATGCAGCACACGGAGAGTGCGTTCTCCTGTTTCTGGTTGAACTCTGTAAACAGGTCCGTCTCCCATCTTTTCAACCACTTGATGAACCTTTTTCTCCCAATAAGCTCTAAGTTTGCCCGGACCACCCCTCTCCGACAGATTCCTGACAAGCACACGATCTCCAGGCTGCAGTGTAATACCTTTCACATGCTGATCATAATACTTCTTTCCCTTAGCTGAACGCTTCCCACTGGTTTCTGAAGCAATTTTGTATGCTTCCTGCATGCGTGAAGCCCATTTCTGTGCATACTCTTGCCTGGACCGTGGTCCCTCTTCAGGTTTCAAGTCAAAGAGCAGATCTACAGGCAAACGTGGAGCTCTACCATAAAGAAGAAAAAATGGTGAATAACCTGTTCCCTCATGTCTTGTACAGTTGTACGCGTGGACAATGTGAGGTAGGTGATCCTTCCACTCTGTTTTTTTCTCCTCCTGCAGAGTGCGGAGCATCTGTAGAAGTGTCCTGTTCAGGCGCTCGACAGGATTCCCCTGCGGATGGTAGGGAGTGGTTCGTGAGTGGGAAATTCCTGCGAGCTGCTGAAGTCTCTGGAAGAGACTGTTTTCAAACTCCCGGCCCTGATCATGATGTAGCTTTGCAGGGTACCCGAAGCGAGGGATAAAGTCATAGAAGATTTTCTCAGCTGCTGTTCTGCCAGATTTGTTTTTTGTGGCATAAGCTTGACCAAACCGAGTAAAGTGATCTACCAGGACTAAAATGTACTCATAACCACCTTTACTCTGTTCAAGATGTAAATAATCAATTGAGATGAGCTCAAATGGGGCACTGGTTGTTATAGAACCCATAGGTGCTCTCTCTGGTCTGTTTGGATGTTTTTGTTAATACACTGACACTGGCGAATCACATAATCTTCTATGTCCTGTTGCATAAAAGGCCAATAAAACCTTTCTCGTGCTAAATGTATGACTTTATCAGCGCCCACATGTCCCATGTCATCATGCAGGTGTTTTAACACGGTGGCCTTCAGTTTACTGGGGAGAACCAACTGTTTCCTCTGTCCTGTCTGTCTGTACAAAATCCCTTTGTCAAGTCTGAGTCTGTTCCATTCGTGTACCAGTCTGCGTGTTTCTCGTCCCATTTGTCTCTTTCCTTTATCCTGAGGACTCCATCCATTTTTCTTTAGGTTTATCACCTCACAGATAGGAGCATCTTCTTTCTGTGCATCTCTGACACTCTCTGGTGTGATGACAGGGGTGCCTCCAAAGTGTGCGTCACTTACATCCGACTGCAGCTGTAATGCAGCCACCCACGGCACATCACCGTCTTTTACAGCTGTGTCTCCCTGCCAGATGGCGGAGACTACATCAGGGGACACTGTCTCTGTGAACTCTTTCAGGTGACCATCAAGATGCACTGGGTGTCTTGACAGGGTGTCAGCATCAGTGTTTGACTTGCCTGGACGATATTTGATGGTGAAATGAAAGTCGGCTAATTCACCCACCCAACGATGTCCGACTGCGTTCAACCTGGCTGAGCTCAAAACATATGTAAGGGGGTTATTATCCGTGTATACTGTGAAAGTGGGGGCGTAATAGAGGTAATCTCTAAATTTATCACAGATTGCCCACTTTAACGCCAGGAACTCAAGCTTGCTAGAATGGAGATGGTAGTTTTTCTCAGCAGGCGTGAGTGTCCTGGAGCCATAAGCAATAACCCGGAGCTTGTTTCCCTGCTGTTGATAGAGCACAGCACCCAGACCTTCGTTCGAGGCATCTGTGTGGAGTACAAAAGGTAAGTCATAGTCTGGATAAGCCAAAATGGGTGGACTGGTTAACATATCCACCAGGCGTGATACTACAGCACTATGATCTGGTGTCCAATAAACAGGTGTTTTGGATAAGAGCTGACCACTCTTAGTATTTTTTGACTTAACCTTGGTAGCTCTCTGGCTAGGCTCACTAGGACTCTCTATCAGCTGAAACAGAGGTCTTGCTATCCTAGAAAAGTCCTGTATGAATGTTCTGTAATAGCCTAAAAAACCTAAGAGGGCTCTGACCTCTCCCACATTCTTTGGCTCTTTCTCTTTCAAATGCTGAACTGCCTCAATATCTTCAGGGTCAATCTGAACACCTTCGCGAGTCACTAAGCGGCCTAAATACCTGACCTGGCTTTTAACAGGTCACATTTTTTTGGACGTAATTTGATACCATACTCTCGCAGGCGACAGAGCACCCGTCTCAGATCTTCAACATGGTCATGAAAAGTCTTGGAAAAACAGAGAACGTCGTCCAAATATGGAGAACAGCACTCGTCCCTTAACCCGTCAAGAACTCCCTCCATACATCTTTGAAAAGCCGCTGGGGCGTTTGTTAGACCAAATGGGAGGCGGGTCCACTCATAAAGCCCCCAGGGTGTGCTAAAGGCAGTCAGATGTCTGGAGCTCTCATCGACAAACCCTTGATGGTATGCACTACCCTGGTCGAGTATGGAGAACCATGAGTACCCCCCCAGACTGTCTAACAGATCTTGGATGCGTGGAAGAGGGTGGCGGTCGGGGATGGTTTTCCGATTCAAGCCTCTAAAATCAATACACAGACGCAAACTCTTGTCCTTCTTCCTAACACAGACCACTGGAGATGAGTAGGAAGAAGTAGACTTTCTGATCCAGCCCTGGTCAAGAAGATTTTGTACATAGTCCTTCACCTCCCTGTACAAGGGCTTCGGAACAGAGTTGTAGGACGTCTGCACTGGCGTGTCATCCTTCAGATGGATTTTCAATTGCAGGCTTGGGATGCACCCAATGTCACAGTCATCTTTGGCGAAGACATCTGACTCCTCATACAACATGTCTCTGACTATGTTTTGTTCATGTCTCTCCAGGTGCGACACATCAACAGGGGGATGCCATCTCTGTGTTGTTGTGTCCTCTGTCTTGTTTTTCTCACTTGTTCCTCTTTGTTTGTCTGTGCTAACCTGAGCTGAGGATGTACTAACAGTGTTAGGGGACATGGGTTCTAACCCACCGGGAGAACAGTTCACTGGTTTAACTTCAGTAACTTCCTCTAATGTTCCTAAAACTGTTCTCTTAGGGAGGTAGATGTCATGTTTAGTGGGGTTTTGAACAGGTATCTTGACAATTTTGTGGACCCACTTGGAACATCAACTAAGGCCTGAAACAAATCCAACCCCTCAGGACAGTTACTCACTACATCGGGTTGGAAGAGCATAACCCCACCACTTGGCCATTCCCTGACTCTGCACCTCACCTCACAAATCTGCCCTGCAGGAATGGTGGAACCCGTCTTCCCTGTTCTCACACTGCACTCTACAGCTGTCTCACCTGGGGTCAACATCTGGCAAGCGGCAACTAGGGCTTCGACAGCACTGTCATTTATACTTAAGGTTTCTTTTAATAAAGCAGAAATATCAACCTCACTTCTCTGTTCTTTGATTATCTCAACTAAAACATTGCTGCCTAAGAGAGGACAGTTGAGACAGTTCTGGCTGATTAGCATTGGCACTTGAATGGTGACATATCCACAGTGTTTGTTACCGATTTGGAGTTCAACATCTGCCCATCCATCAAAGGGGACAACTGTGCCATTTGCTGCAGAAATCACCAGCGGCTCATCAAGAGGGAGGGATTCAAGTGGCTGGATATTGACATGGGGGAGTGCTTCTTTCATCCATCCAGCCTCTCCCCACCATCGTCACTTGAGCCCCTGAGTCAAGCAACATCTGGAGAGGAACACCATTGAGAGTACATGAGACCATACATCGCTTTCCTATGAGCTGTGCTAAGCGTTTCTTTGTTGGTGGTTGACACTGTGCTTTTGTTTTTACAGGACTTGCTGCCTTAGACATGCTGGGTTGGGCTGAGGGTTCCTTAGCTGTCACGGTCACTGGCTGCCCTTCTCCAGTGACCTCATCCCGTTTCCCGACGTCCTCCTTTGAAGACAGCCGACCGCCCGATGTCCAGCTTGGCCACATACGAAGCAGTGAGGGCAACTCATCTTGCCCTGCTGAACACAGTTGCTGCATCTGCCACGGGCTTCAGATGTTGGTGGCATTGGCTGGGCTGTGGCTGAGTGTGTGTTCACAGGGGTGGCAGTGTCAGCAGGCCTCACCACTTGAGCCAGCTGTTTGGTCAGGGAGGACACCTGTGCAGTCAGTTCTTCAATAGCGGCACGGTTAGCCTGTAACTCAGTGTCAACTCTAGTCTGCTTAGTTGAGTCACTACAGTCAAGCTGAGCTGGGCTCACAGTCACTGGTCGGTTTTTAGCTACTGTGCCAAGGCGTCTGAGTCTCTCTGTCTCCTCACTGGTAGACTTAGTTATCTGGTCCAAAAGAAAGTCATCACTAACCTGCGAGTCTGTGAGAAGAGGTTTGAGATCATAACGAACATGGTTATTTTTCTCATTCAGACCTTGATACAAAGTGTGAAGAAAGGTGCCCTGAACCAGCTTTTTGTCGTAGCTAAACTCTGCACCAGGTTGTTGTGACTCAAACAAAACACGCTGTTTTAAACCCATTATCTTGTATAGGAATTGTTGAGGACTCTCTTTGTCCTGTTGTTTAGCATTATTTAACTCTTGAAAAAGTTCAGTGCTGCTTTTGTCCCTGATATGTGCGCGGAGAAACCGCTTTAGCTCATCAACAGTTAAATCACTTTTGTTTGTCAACATTTCTCTGAATGTACCTGGTTTGATTATTTTCATCACAGTGCGAATCACCTCTGACTCAGTAAAACCTTCCTGTATACCTTCTTCGATTTGTTTACAAAGGTTACTGTATGACATATCAGACCCAACATCAGAGATTTGTCCACCATGTAACTTAAATTCTCTGCGTGGGAGCAGAGCTGCAAAATCATTCACCCTCAATACCTGGTCTCCCATGCTGGATGACAGACTTACTCTACCATGGGGAGATCCATCAACGCCTGCGGTGAAAGCCCTGGTGACTGTGGAAGTGTCAAAGTTCCTTGCTGGCAGTCCACTGTCTCTTCGTGAAGGTGCTGGATGCATGTGAATGTCTTTGTTCATCTGCAATGGCTGTGTGGGAATGTTGTGGTTGTGTGGGGTTGTGGTGGATTGTGTGACTGTGTCGTGATGATCAGAATGAGGTGAAGTGGATAGCTGCTCCTGGTGGGGTGATGACTCCTCCACTGGCTGTCCTGTCTCCGGCGCAGTCTGGCGAGCTTCACTTCCACCGGGGTCTGTGGCCAGCAGGTCACTCAGCATGTCATTCAGGATAAGGAGTTGTGTCATACCTTCATCTTCCATAGCACTTAATTTCTCACTCCTGAGGTAGTCCACAATCAGGTCATACAGTTCTGGTTCACTCAAATCTTTAACCTCGTGAGTTTTGCTGCCATCGTCTATTGAACTCACCACTGCCAATAGCTGGTCTGTACTCAAATATGAAAGATTCTTCTGGATCTTGAAGATCAGCATCCGCCGTGGGGTGACAGTGGCCATCTTGGCGTTACTCTGGTGACTTCCGCTCTCTGGATGACGCTCTGGACTGCAGCCTTCCCTGAAGCTTTGGGCACCGTTTCACGTCGTCGCGACACTCACTTCACTAGGCAGAAACGCTAATGATCCCGGACGAGCCCCCAAATGTTACCGGCGCCAGAGCTAGGGGTCTCTGGTCCGGCAGCATGAGCCACTCAGGCGGCGGGCGCTGAGCGGCTAAGCTACGGTATAACTACCTGTGGATCCAAACACACGACACGCGAGTTGTCAGCTCACGCTACTGCTACTGCTGCGCAGTGTATTTTATTCTTTGCACATGCTTGAATGTTCACATTCATATACACAACATGGCAAGTACCATACCAATTACTCTCAGAATAGTACTAACAAACAATAACTAGGCACCAGTAACTTTTATGGTCGGAACTACGCACACACACACATATACACTCACTCTTGTTTAACTAACCTTTTGCTGACGGGAATGCCCGATAACAAACCACGACGATAAAGTACATATTTCAATATCTTACAGTGCTTAGCTTCCCTTCATGACTTCGCTTATATGTTGCTACATAGTTTAACTGAAAAGAACTGTACAAATAGTACATTTTACATACCTGTGGATCCAAACACACGACACGCGAGTTGTCAGCTCACGCTACTGCTGCGCAGTGTATTTTATTCTTTGCACATGCGCAGAGCAAAAGCAGAGCATAGACTGTTTGCTTGGACCCACTGGTGTTAAAGCACCCTCTACTGGTGCAAAGTGGCAATGATTTCTGCAAACCGTATAAAGGTTCAAATATTAAAATGAAAAAGAGGGGGTGTCTGTTAACATAATAAACTATATGTGGCTATTTCAGACCCACTACACAGACATAGGGTTAGGCTTAGGACAGGGAGAGGAAACCTGATAAACATCAACAATGTTCCACCGGTGTGAAGAGTGGGTCAGTTTTAGGTAGAAATTCAAAGTTCGGAAAGTGGATTTAAAGGTTTAGGGGCACAAAAAAAATCACAATATCTCAGGCCCTCTTTTTACAGCAAAGCCCAGCTGTTACGTTCTGGGTTTGAACAGGACCCGAAAGCAGGCAAGAACGCAGTGATGAAAAGTCCAAAACCAGGTTTAATTCAACAAACACCAAAACGGCAGTCCTCCTGGATTGCAGGGAAGCACAAGTTCAAACCTCCGGGGCGCACAGAGAGCTCCAGCGCGGAGCCATCACAGGAGTCGGATTCTGCACGTTTCATGAGTCCAGCAGGATGGCATGGACACCTCGAACGAGCAGGGAAATGTACCATACACAAGATACCAAATACACCAGAAAATTCCAAAAGCACCAAAACACCAAATTACTCTGACACTGGTAGGCAGGAGTTTAGTCCTTAAGTAGGCGGCTGATCGCTGATAGCCTGCAGGTGCGTTAGCCTGTGGCCGGAGCATGGCTCCACCACACCCCAAGCAGGAAAAAACAACCCAGAAGCCTGGACCCCAACACCAGCCCCTGGAAAAAAATTCTTTTGGGGGGCAAAAAAAAATAAAATTAACACGGTTTACTAAGTAGCCAGGATTCAATAATAATAATAATGAAAAAAAAACTTTTGTAACATTCCCCAGTCAATAGACTACCTATATGAGTTCCCATGTATTTCCCATAGATTTGATAAATCTACATATCAATGGAATGTCCTTTGCTCTTCCGTTGAGTAACGTATTGCATCACTTCCTGTCCTCTCAACAGAGTTTGTTCGTGCACTGTGCAAGGTGTGTGTTAGATTCACTTTATATAAAATAGAATTGAATAAAATTGAATACACTTGAAAATTCTAGTTGCTCGATAACAGCAAGGAGAAATAATTCATATTAAACAAATACAGGACTCCGCCGATTCGACTGATCACTAGAACTAGCATGGCCTCACCATCTGTTTCACCCTGTTTCTGTTCAGTGTGTGAAATGTTTCGTTACTCTTCTGCCTCCTTTATTGAAGGGAATAGGTGCAGAAAGTGTTGTTTATTAATGGCTCTGGAGGTGAGACAGTGAGCTTGAGACATGGTTCCACAGCTTGGAGTTGTCTGGAGTTGCCTCAGTTAGCCAGGAGAAGGTAGCTGCTGCAGAGCTGCCTAGCGTAGCTACAGCTAGCTGTCCCCCAGCAGCGGCCGATGGTTCGCAGGAAGCATAGCCCAAACCAAAGGCCCACGGTGCACCACCAACTGCTTCCCTCGGCTAACCGTTGATCCCCACTCGGCGACATACCCGCTGAGAAACCAACTCTGGTAATTGGAGACTCTGTTTTGCACTACGTGAAGCCGACTCCAGTGACCATAGTTAAGTGCATTCCAGGGGACAGAGCAGGTGACATAGAAGCAAATTTATGGCTGCTGGTGAGACGTAAACGTAAATTTGGTAAAGTTATTATTCACGTCGGAGCCAACGACACCCGGCTTCGTCAGTCGGAGGTCACCAAAATTAACATAGAGTCGGTGTGCAACTACGCAAAAACGATGTCGGACTCCGTAGCATTCTCTGGTCCCCTCCCCAATCTGGCCAACGATGAGATGTTTAGCCGCATGTCATCGCTTCGTCGCTGGCTGTCATGGTGGTGCCCCAAAAACCAGGTGGCCTTTATAGACAATTGGAGCACTTTTTGGGGAAAACCTGGTTTAATTAGGAGAGACGGTGTCCATCCCACACGGCATGGTGCCTCTCTCATTTCTAGCAATTTGGCTAATTTTATTAGACCCAACGTGACCTGACAATCCAGGGTCCAGACCAGGATGCAGAGTTGTAATCTTACACACCTCTCTGCTGCTTCCATAGAACCCTCATCCACCAACAATAACATATTTAACACTATAGAGGTAGTCTCTGTTCCACGGTTAAAAGTTCACCAAGCACAGAGCAGGGGAGCGGTCAATCACCATAATCTTATTAAAATTAATACTAAAGCACAAGTTGGAGAAACTAATATCACAATTAAGTGTGGACTGTTAAATATTAGATCTCTTTTGTGTAAATCCCTGTTAGTAAACGACCTGATAGTGGATCATCACATTGATTTTTTTTGTCTTACTGAGACCTGGCTTCAGGAGGAGGAGTATGTTAGCTTAAATGAATCTACTCCTCCTACCCATCTTAATTATCATATTCCTTGTGTTACTGGTCGAGGAGGGGGTGTGGCAGCAATCTATCACTCCAAGTTATTAATTAATCCTAGACCAAAATATGGCTCCAGTTCATTTGAAAGCCTGACTCTTGGCATCACTCATCTGAGCTGGAAGGCAGAAAAGCCACTTCTGTTCAGAGTTCCTGTCTGAGTTCCCTGATTTCTTATCTGACTTGGTCCTTAGAACAGACAAAGTCATTATCATTGGAGACTTTAATATCCATGTAGACGTTGTAAATGACAGCTTTAGAAATGACTTCATCTCATTACGTGAGTCAGTTGGTGTCCTCCAGCAGATAAACCAACCAACTCTTAACTTCAACCACACCCTAGATCTAGTTCTGACTTATGGTGTTGAGGTAGAACATGTGTCAGTGTTCCCTCAGAACCCATTCCTGTCAGACCAT
>NW_026622204.1:0-12988 GCF_003711565.1 Takifugu flavidus | reverse complement strand
TTATGAGCATCAATTATGCAGGTGTGTTAAAAGAAAAACACTGGAACAATCAAACATGGGAACAGAACCTGGATTAAAAAAAACAAACTAAGGGGAAAAAAAGAGCTGCAAAAATATCCATAGCGCTCTGTTCACAGCCATTAATATCTCAACTTATTTGGATGGCGAGTCCCAGCTGGTTGGGGCTCTTGTTCTGGGTAGGGTGGGCTAAGGTCTGGGTAGGGTGGGCTAAGGTCTGAGTAGGGTGGGCTAAGGTCCGAGTAGGGTGGGCTAAGGTCTGGGTAGGGTGGGCGAAGGTCTGGGTAGGGTGGGCTAAGGTCCGAGTAGGGTGGGCTAAGGTCTGGGTAGGGTGGGCGAAGGTCTGGGTAGGGTGGGCTAAGGTCTGGTAGGGTGGGCGAAGGTCTGGGTAGGGTGGGCTAAGGTCTGGGTAGGGTGGGCGAAGGTCTGGGTAGGGTGGGCGAAGGTCTGGGTAGGGTGGGCTAAGGTCTGGGTAGGGTGGGCTAAGGTCTGGGTAGGGTGGGCGAAGGTCTGGGAATGGGGCACGCTTACTGGGTGGCATCCGACAGACCTGTGCATATGTCAGTTTGGGGCCCACCTGAAAAGTCAGAGCACAAGGATTTAGTTTCCAACATGAGCATCGTTGCAACAGCTCTGGTAAAACCAGATTAATATTGGCTGACAATTCTGTGACCTCACGGACCCTGAATAACCCGGCTTGCTGGCTTTGAGAAGACTCTGTTCACGCAGTTCAGGACGATTCAAATAAAACAAGGTTGCATCTGACAGTGAGTGTTTCTGACATTATTAATAAATGTACCTTGTTCTCAGTTGCAGGTACAGTTGCTACGGAAACATTCACAGCAGAAAGAGAAGGGAAGTTGGCCTCCTCGATCTCAGGAAGAGGTGACGGCTTCCTCTCTGCGTCCTATAAAGCAGCACTGGGTCTTGGTCTGTAGTCGGCCGCTCACAGCGGGAGCCCCGTCCGTAGTCGGCCGCTCACAGCGGGAGCCCCGTCCGTAGTCGGCCGCTCACAGCGGGAGCCCCGTCCGTAGTCGGCCGCTCACAGCGGGAGCCCCGTCTGTAGTCTGCCGCTCATAGCGGGAGCCCCGTCTGTAGTGGGAGGTGTTGGTGATAAACCAGACTTTGGTTCAGGAGGAGGTGTTGGTAATAAACCAGGCTCTGGTTCAGGAGGAGGTGTTGGTAATAAACCAGGCTCTGGTCCAGGAGGCGGTGTTGGTAATAAACCAGGCTCTAGTCCAGGAGGAGGTGGTGGTAATAAACCAGACTCTGGTTCAGGAGGAGGTGTTGGTAATAAACCAGACTCTGGTTCAGGAGGAGGTGGTGGTAATAAACCAGACTCTGGTTCAGGAGGAGGTGTTGGTAATAAACCAGGCTCTAGTCCAGGAGGAGGTGGTGGTAATAAACCAGACTCTGGTTCAGGAGGAGGTGGTGGTAATAAACCAGGCTCTGGTCCAGGATTAAGATTAAGATTAAGATTAAGATGGACTTTATTCATCCCCGTGGGGAAATTGAATTATAGTAGCAGCGTATGCAGAGTAGAGAGACAGAAAAAAATAAATACAGATAGATTAGAATGTTATAAGCATATATACAGCATATATTATAAGCATATATATAATATATACATAATATAATATATACATATTATAAGCATTATAAGCATATATACATAAATATAGAATAAATTAGAAATAAAATTACAACATAAACATTACACAATTATTGTTGAGTTGGTTTGAGTGAATTATAGAGTTTAATGGCGGACGGCAGGAATGACTTCCTGTACCGTTCCTTGGAGCAGCGAGGCTGCAGGAGTCTGTTGCTGAAGCTGCTCCTCAGTTTGTCCACTGTGTTATGGAGGGGGTGGGAGGGACTGTCCATGATTGTCCGCAGTTTCAACACCATCCTGTCCCTCACCACCTCGTCCAAGTTATCAAGTCTACAGCCAACAACAGACCCTGCCTTTTTGTTGAGTTTGTTGAGTCTGTTGGCATCCTTTGCTTTAATGCCTGCACCCCAGCACACTGCAGCAAAGAAGATGGTGCTAGCCATAACAGACGGGTAGAACATCTGGAGCATCCTGCTGCAAACACTGAAGGACCTGAGTCTCCTGAGGAAATAGAGTCTGCTCATGGCCTTCTTGTAGACAGCATCGGTGTTTGTGGACCACTCCAGTTTATTGTCCAGCTGGACACCCAGGAACCTGTAAGATGGGACTATTTCCACATCCTTCCCACTGATGCAGACTGGGGAGGGTGGGGACTTGCTTTTTCTAAAATCCACCACCATCTCCTTCGTCTTGGTCACGTTGAGCTGCAGAAGGTTCTCCCTGCTCCACCTGACAAAACTCTCCACAAGGTCCCTGTATTCATCCTCCTGTCCATTCTCCACACACCCGACTATGACTGTGTCATCCGAGTACTTCTGGAGATGACATGTCTCAGAGTGGTACTGGAGGCGGTGTTGGTAATAAACCAGGCTCTAGTCCAGGAGGAGGTGGTGGTAATAAACCAGGCTCTGGTTCAGGAGGAGGTGGTGGGAATAAACCAGGCTCTAGTGCAGGAGGAGGTGGTGGTAATAAACCAGGCTCTGGTCCAGGAGGAGGTGGTGGTGGTAATAAACCAGGCTCTAGTGCAGGAGGAGGTGGTGGTAATAAACCAGGCTCTGGTCCAGGAGGAGGTGTTGGTAATAAACCAGGCTCTAGTCCAGGAGGAGGTGGTGGTAATAAACCAGGCTCTGGTTCAGGAGGAGGTTTTAATAACCTGGTTTGCAGCACAGTGGATGGACCAGGCTCATCTGTTGCCCACTGGTTCTGCTCCTGCTCAAGGTCATCAGCATCAATGGGACGGATGCTGTAGAAGCTGTTTGACACATCGAGAGTGTTTTCCTCTCCGCCTGTGCTCAGTCTGTCCAGCACCACATGGGGATGTGATTCCAGGGTTTCCTCATCACATCTGCTTCTGCTGTCTCCTTTAAGCTCTGCATCCAAGCATGCATGCTGGGTTCCTGCGGAGGTGTGCTGCCTGTGCTCCACCGTCACCTTGCTCCGTCTAACGTAGGTCGGGAAGTCTGACAGACTGCTGTCGCTGTCGCTCTTTTATGTCGTTAAACTGTGATTCCATGACTTGACAGGAAAATGGGAAACTCCGTTTGATCCAGATCTGACCAAGGAGGACTTATTCATGGTGGATGAAAAGACCAAGGTTTGAAGTCCACAGTCTTCAGCAAAACCTTCAACCGAATCTCATTTACAAATATGAAACTTTGAATTTTCAGATTCCAGTTCAGATGATGATTATTGAGAAGAGATTTGAAACCTGAGCGGCCGACTACAGACGGGGCTCCCGCTATGAGCGGCCCACAACAGACGGGGCTCCCGCTATGAGCGGCCCACAACAGACGGGGCTCCCGCTATGAGCGGCCCACTACAGACGGGGCTCCCGCTATGAGCGGCCCACTACAGACGGGGCTCCTGCTACAGACGGGGCTCCCGCTGTGAGCGGCCGACTACAGACGGGGCTCCCGCTGTGAGCGGCCCACTACAGACGGGGCTCCCGCTATGAGCGGCCCACTACAGACGGGGCTCCCGCTATGAGTGGCCCACTACAGACGGGGCTCCTGCTGTCTGTAGGCCTCATGTGCCAGAGTGATGGGCTTTGAGCACGTGATGACTCCTGTGGTGAAGATCAGAAACAGCTCAGAACATTTAAGGTTCTGTTGGAGGAGATGCCAACTGAATATGGTGACCTGCTGCTACACACAGAAATCCGATGGCTCAGCAGGGGACGGATTTTGCTTCCTTTTTTGTCCCTTTTGAGTGAAATAAAAGAGTTCATGCAGTTCAGAGGGGAAGACGCCGCGCTGCAATCAGGTCAGAGGGTTCAAACAGAGTCCTCAACCCAAAGTCTGATTTAAAAAGATCAAAAGTGGCGTAAATGTCTGGTCCTGACAGGAGAAGGATAACTGGAGCGGCATCGCTCGTACAGTAGACCGACTCTGCCTCTTCCTGGTTACCCCGGTGATGACCTTTGGCACCGTAATCATCTTTCTGAGGGGAATCTGTAACCAACCTCCTCACCTGCCCTTCAAAGGAGACCCGCATGACTCCAGAGAGGAGAACCCACGCCTGCTGTGATGCACACACACAGCCAGGGCTTTTTCCATCGCCATCGTTTCTCTGGGGGAAATGTTGCATTTCTTTATCTTAATAACAACAAATCTTGAATGGCAAATTTTAGAGTATTTTATAGGGAAGTGAAATAATGTTTGGACCTCTTATCAGGCAAAGAGAATGTTGTTAAGAACTGCTCTAAAAACACCACCTCAGGGGGACTATATCCAAATCTCTCCCTTTACTGATGGGACGTTGAAACGTCAATACGCGGATTCATACATTTAGAACTGGACGTTGCACCAGAACTGGAAGCGCGGACTGATACATTTTTAACAGCGGTCCTGCTTCAGCCCTCCGGGGTTTAATAACAAAATACGAAAAATTTAGTTTTGGAAACATTGTTGTCGGTTGTTCGACTTGCCGGCTTTCGCAAAAGTGCTAAATACGCGCTAGCATGCATGTTTTAAGCTATGGTAGCGGTATGTTTTACCATGCCCGCGCCCTGTAATCCGGAGCGCCTGATGTATGTGTTAAATACAGAAATAGCACCCGTAACTGAGGCGGCACCTTTTAATACGGTGCGCCCTATGGTCGCGAACATACGGTATATAGAACATAGGGCACGTTTGTGCATGATATCACTCCGCGTCTGCACAACGACCACAACCTCCTATCTTTAGTATTGCTGCGCCAACTGGTGGTCTTTTGGGCTGAGGATAACGGTGATCTATATGTAGCTATATGTAGCTATAGCGTCATTGGCCTCCACTCCAACCACTCCTGGAAGTTCCTCAAAAACACTGAGTTTCTAGTGGATGCACAATCTGTGGAAGCCAACATAGAAACTTCTGAAGAGCCAAAGTTCTTGCAACAAAAATATAGTCCCCAATTAGCTTGTTTTGTTATCACACGACCCCGTCCCCATTATCTTAAGAAAATATAAAAGAATGAGTGGAGACAGAAGAGAGAATGAGACGTTTTTGGCGCGTGTCGCTCTTGATTTAGTGTTTATTTTTGCAGTAAACTTAAAGGAGGCCTTTTCACTTTATGTTTGATTCCATTTAAGCTGATATTCCATTCTTGACATCTTTAAATTTACAGTATTCATGGGAATTTTATTTGGTCATTTTGCTTCTTCTTATTTCCTATTTCCCACATTTATTCATAGTTTTTATTAGATTGCAATAAATCCTATAACATTTAACAGACTGACTAAAGTCAAATGACCTGCGGTTCCCCCGATAGCCGTCATTCTGATGGGTTTTTGCTGGCTGCAGCTGAAATATTCCAATGCTCCATGTCACAGAGACAGTAAATACTAAACCCTAAAGATTCTGAAGGCATGATGTAAAATAGTAACGTATAATACAGACATTTGAAGAGACAATTAAGAGAATGTTTCCATGCTTCTAAGAGTGGCCGAGGAGCCATTTAGAACTTTATAAAGATGCATTGTGTGATACCAGGAACTAATTTAACTTCAAGGCGAAGCTGCTTCTGCTTTGTCGACCATCGACTGATCTCCTGAAAGTCCACCAGCGCTTTTTAAAAACTGAATTTTTCATCTATGGAGGGAGTAGACGGCAGATGTTTCCACAGATGCTCTTCACCAGTGGTCAGTGAGTGATGCAGCAGATGAGCGGGAGTTGACTGGCTTCAACCAACTACTGACTCAATGTCTCCAGCCCATAGCGTGGATTCTCTACGAGATCAGACAGAAGCTTCACTCCTGAATCCTGCAGCTGGTTCTGACTCAGGTCCAGTTCTCTGAGATGGGAGGGATTGGACCTCAGCGCCGAGGCCAGAGAGTCACAGCTGATCTCTGATAACCTGCAGCCACTTAATCTAAATAAAGAAGGGAAACTTTTAAAAGGTTATAAGTGAAACCAGTATTAATCTGAAAGGTTAATCAAAGGCATGATCTGTAAATATTTAATTTAGTTCCAGGTTAAAAAATGATAGTAATATGTAATTACCACAATTCCAACCTCTCAGGTTTGCACTGTTCCAAAGGAGAATATATATTGTTCTGGCCCTCACTCTTCCCAGGTTCTCCCACCTCTTTCCCTCCCATCTCATCATGGAGATCCATCTCACCTGTGGCTCATCTTTAAAGGCACAACCTGTCTTAGATGACTTCCTGTCTCCCTCACCATCTCCCTCCTCGTTGGCTGGTGTCTACCAGGCACCCTCACCTAGTTTTGTCTAATTTTGGTTACCATCTGTCGGCTTTTTCATTGTCCTTAAATCAATTTATCATGAATAAGTGGTCCCCGTGTGGCCCTCCCTCCTGAAGGAACTGGGCACAACACACACACTCAGAAAGTGTGAGGACCCTCGGATGGAATAATGGACATTTTTGAGAATGGTGTTTACCTCAGAGTTTCCAGTCGGCAGTTTGGAAAGTGGAGAAAACCACAGAGCAGCTTCACTCCTGAATCCTGCAGCTGGTTCTGACTCAGGTCCAGTTCTCTGAGATGGGAGGGATTGGACCTCAGCGCCGAGGCCAGAGAGCCACAGCTGATCTCTGATAAGCTGCACTTAATCAACCTGAAAAATGCAGGATGAGGTTATACGGTGCAGGTCTGCATGTTATCTGCGTCAGTACTAAACCTACGTTAGTTCTTAGTTGGGTCAGACCTGAATTCACGATATTACAAGGAATTTTTTTAATGTGGTGCATCACAGCAGTGTTGAGAACAGCCTCACTTCACCATCTTAGCAGCTGGTATATAGGTAGAAAAATGAAGACTGACCTGAGCCTCTCCAGTTTACAGTTTGGACTCTCCAGTCCAGAACAGAGCCGCTTCACTCCTGAATCCTTCAACGTGTTGGAGCTCAGGTCCAGAACCCTCAGATGGGAGAGGTTGGACTTCAGAGCTGAGGCCACAGAATCACAGCTGGTCTCTGATAACCTGCAGCCCCATAGTCTAAAATAACAATTATTTTGAGAGAAGACAAATAAAAATCAACATGTACCAGAGCAAAACACAGCTTACAAGCAACAAACCTCTGGTCCTGCACCGGCTTATCTGCCGTATGTTCCTATTTTGGGTTCTTTCAGGGCGGTTGGACAAGATCTACAGCGTATGTAAAGTGTGTGTAGGTCAAAATACCTTCCAAGTTTGTGAGACCACATTTCTCAATAGCACTCAACTCTTGTCAGGAGTTGGGACAAAGCGACCCACTCCTGATAGCTTGTGGGCGATGCTGCAGCGACCCTGCAATCCCTACACTCTCTGGTGAAACCAAATCAAAGGTTTTAGACACTGCTGGATGCTGGAAGGGTGGCTATAGTCTGGACGCATAGTTCCCCTGACTGCACATTTCTCCAACAATGATTGGCAGCTGGTGTCACTTGTTCTCCAGATGAGAGAAGGAAAGAGAGCCCCCCCACAGTGTGTTTGATTGCCCCACTGCAAGCTCAATGCTGCCAGAAAACATTGCAGGAGCATCAATTCCCCTCAGGGCATCAACAAGGACCTCAGGAAAAGGTGCAGCTGCCACCTACTAGAGACAAGCACACTGAGCTGAGATTCAAAGCCCTCTCCTCCCAAGAGAAGAGCTTGTTTGTTGGAGGCTCTTCTGGGCGATACCTGGTGCCACAGCTCCAGCTCAGCCCGTCTCTGGAGCTGAGGTGGAGCTTAGCAAGTTTCATGGTTCTCCACCACTTCCTGTCGCTGAGGACCTTCTCAGCTGGTGGTTTCTGCTCCACCTTCCAAGTTGAGCAGGTGATACTTCTGCATTCCTGCCACCAGTGTCTCTGCAGAAAGAGTCTTCTCTCCTGTTTTATATTAGATTGTAGAAAATTAGGATTTTTGGTTGATGTCTTAGATGTTGTTGTCTAAGAGCAGGTTTTTCTTTAATAACATAGAAAGATTCGATGAGAAGAGCAAATGTATTATTTTATGAGCTACTTCCACTACTATTATATACACATACTTCCATATTGTCTTAGATTGCAAGCTGCATTTATTGCATCGTTCATAGAAAGTCATATTTGTGAGGAGAAAAACTCCAATAAGGTCATTTTCTTTAATGACCATTACAACAGAAGGAGGCGATGAACAAACAGATTTATATAAAAATGTGTAAAAACGTATGGATGGAAACCTTTTTAAAATGGTTGCATTGTGTAGAATCGGTGTAGAATCAACTTGTTGACTTCTGATTTGGACTCCAATGGAAGTGAGGTGCAACAATTGTGGATGCTGAAAGCTTCAGATCTTCATGAAGGTTTCTGTGGTTGGACTGACCTGCTGCCCCTTTAAGAGGGAGGCAGCTTTGGGCTTCTGGCTGGAATGAAGCCACCTCAGATGAGAATGACTGCAGGCTTTCGGTACCAAGGTTTAACAGGGTGCTCACTTCACACTTGGGCTTTTCTCTTTTTCGGGATGGCTTTTCTCAGTAGAGAAAGGGCGCTAGGGCCCGTCCGTCTCCCCCTCCTCCGCCCCCGTATCTGCCACTGGATAACAGGTACGATATCCTAAGCCTGCAGGACTTCCCTCCCGTGGGCGCTTGTTCCAGCTCGCCTCCTGGTCCTGTCCGTCCAGCTGGCTCTCACCAGATGAGGAACCAGGGTCAGCCTGCTCGACCTGGCTCTCCGCTACCATCCTGGTCAGGAGCAACCACGACCCGGCGCCACCATCCCCAGGCTCCTCGCCGCCACCGCCGCACCTCCAGACGATCAGAGGCGGCCACTCAGGTGCAGCGCACCCCCGCGCTGCTGGTGGTCGGGACCTCAATGGTCAGGCACGTGGCGGTGCACGACGGCCGGACCTTCTGTCATCCCGGTGCCCGTGTTGTGGAGGTTACATCCTCGGCCCTGCAGCTGAGTGCACAGCACCCCTCGGCCTCCACGCTGGTTCTGGAAGCCGGCATCAACGATCTCAAATTTCAGCAGTCGGAGGTTCTGAAGCAGGACTTCATCTCCCTGGTGGACCGTCTGCTGGACACGGGGAAGCGGCTAATTATCTCCGGCCCGCTTCCCCCACCTCGCTACGGTGACGTCGTCACCAGCCGCCTTCGCCAGCTGCACCTGTGGCTGAAGGGGTACTGCTTGGGCAACAGTATCCCCTTCGTTGACAATTTTGCTGCCTTTTTAAACAGACCCCATCTTTTTAATCGGGACGGCCTTCACCTAAACCACGCGGGGTCCCGGCTTCTATCTTTGAACATTGACTTGACTGTCCGTTCCTGCACTACATCCACCTCCTGACTATTGGTTAGAACACATGCACACCAACACTCTGCCCCCCACTCACACTCACATCTACGCTCACCCCCCCCACGCTGCATCACTACTCCCATGTCTGCCATCAACATCACAGATCACTCACTCCATTGACACCATCACTTCATACAGACAGAATCCCAGGACTGTTCCCAGACGTGACAGTGCTTTTATTATTCCTATAAAAAGACATGATGAGCGCACGTCTGGCGCGGACATAAAGATGGCCGTGCTGAACGTGCGCTCTCTTTTAAACAAATCTTTTATAATAAATGATTTAATTTTAGACAGAAACCTTGATGGTATTCTCCTTACTGAGACATGGCTTGGCACTGATGCACCTGCTGTTCTCACAGAGGCTTGCCCCCCACATTTTAACTTTTTATTTTCTACAAGGGGGGGTAGGAAAGGAGGTGGAACCGCCTCAATAACAAGGACCGAAATGTCTTCACGTGAGGTCTCTTTTAATACGTTTCCATCATTTGAGCATCATGCCTTTGTTTTTAGCAGCCCTCCTATTTCAGGCATAACAGTTTACAGACCACCCCAATACTCCACCTCTTTTATCAGTCAATTCTCGGAATTTTTATCAATCATTTATGCTAAATACAATAGGATTTTAATAACTGGTGATTTTAATCTACACCTCAACAACGCCTCGGACCCAGTGTCCAGAGAATTTTTAAACCTCCTTCACAGTCTGGATTTTAAACAACATGTCACGCAGCCGACCCACAACAGAGGTCGCACCCTGGACCTGGTCATAACCTATGGCCTGTCCGTGGGTGGGTCCTCTGTTGTGGATCTGGCCGTGTCTGACCACTTTTGCGTGTTTTTTAACATCACCAGTTTTAACCAGCGGGGGGCCCCTGTGAGAGCGGTGAGGAGACGCTACCTGACTCCTGAAGTGGCTGCAAATTTTATCCAGATTTTACAGAGCACTCCTGCAGAAATTTTACCAGCACCGTGTGATTTTATTGTTGACACATTTAACAATAAATTAAAGTCAACGCTGGACTCTGTGGCTCCACTTGTCACAAAAACTGTACGAACAAAACGTGCACCACCGTGGAGAAATGAAGAAATTAGAATACTGAAAAGAACCTGCAGGAGTGCTGAGAGGAGGTGGTGGAAATCCAAGCTGACCATCCATAAAGAAATATTTTATCAACACCTCAAAACCTACAATAACACAATCAAGCAGGCAAGAACCTCTCATTTCAAAAAACTAATCTCCAACAATAAAAACAACCCCAAATTTCTATTCCACACCATTGAGCTTTTAACCAACGGTAATTTTAATAGGTGTCCCACAACAACGACTGACACCCTCTGCGAGGCCTTTGCAGACCACTTCAGGAGTAAAATCGATAATATTAGATCCAGTCTTTTATCACAGCAAATTTTAATCAACAACACTCCTGGATCATTGCTTCCACCTGAGGAGACACTGGAGAGTTTTGTCCTGGTTGATGCAAGGACACTTGGTCGAGTTTTCTCCCCAGTGAGGCCCACAACCTGCCTTTTAGACCCAATTCCCACACCGTTTTTCAAAACATTTTATGGATTCTTTGAGGAACATCTCTTATATATGGTGAATTGCTCTCTTCAGACGGGTGTCTTCCCCACCTCCTTTAAAACGGCGGTGGTTAAGCCCCTTCTGAAGAAGAGCAATCTAGACCCCAGCGTTTTAAATAACTATCGGCCAGTATCCAACCTACCATTTTTAAGTAAAATTTTAGAAAAACTTGTTTTTAACCAAGTAAATGATTTTTTAAACTCAAATGATATTTTAGAGAGGCATCAGTCTGGTTTTAGGATGAACCACAGTACAGAGACAGCCCTTTTAAAGATTTTAAATGACATCAGGTGTAACCTAGACAACAAAAAGCTCACGGTGTTGGTTCTACTGGATCTGACCGCCGCTTTTGACACAGTAGACCACCATATTTTATTGAATAGACTGAAGAACCTGGTCGGCCTCTCTGGTACTGTTCTTAACTGATTCACCTCCTACCTTAGTGATCGAAGCTTCTTTGTAAGTATGGATACATGCTCCTCGAGAATCCATGAGACAAAGTGTGGGGTTCCCCAAGGGTCAATTTTAGGTCCAACCCTTTTTAATCTTTACATGCTTCCTCTTGGGGACGTCATCAGGAGCCACGGCATCAGCTTCCACAGCTATGCTGACGATACGCAGCTGTACATCGCCGTGGCTCCTGATGACACAGGGCCAGTTGATGCCCTTTTTAACTGTATTCTAGATATCCAGTCATGGATGGCAGAAAACTTCCTACAGCTCAACCAGGACAAAACAGAAGCCTTAGTTATTGGTCCTGAAGGTCAGAGAGAGAAACTTTTTCCAAAATTGAAGGATTTTAAGCCATCTCAATCTGTAAGAAATCTGGGTGTGATCTTTGACTCTGAGCTTAGTTTTATCCCACACATCAAAAACATAACAAAGGTGGGTTTTTACCACCTGAAGAATATAGCCAGAGTCCGCCCGTTTCTCTCTCAGGCCAGCACGGAGGTGCTGATGCACGCTTTTATCTCTTGTGGTCTAGATTATTGTAATGCCCTGCTCTCTGGTCTTCCCAAAAAGAGCATCTCTAACCTACAATTATTACAAAACTCAGCTGCACGAGTGCTGACGAGGACCAGAGGGCGGGAGCACATCACACCGGTTTTAGAATCGCTGCATTGGCTACCCGTGCGTTTCAGGATCGATTTTAAGGTTCTTTTACTAGTTTTTAAATGTCTTAATGGTCTTGGCCCGACTTATTTATCTGACCTGCTTTTATTCTATCAACCCTCGCGGACTCTGAGGTCCTCCGGCACCGGCCTTTTAACCATTCCACATGTAAGCACTAAAACGCACGGGGAAGCGGCCTTCAGTTATTATGGTCCCCGACTGTGGAACAGCCTGCCGGAGAACCTCAGGGCCGCAGAGACTGTTGAGGTTTTTGAAAAGAGGCTCAAGACACACCTTTTTAATCAGGCCTTTAACTGATTTTCTGATTATTTTTAATTTATTTTATGTCTTATCCTTATTTAACTTGACACTTTTACTGTTTTACTCCCTCAGTTCTTAGTCTCTCAGTTTTTAGTCTTTACACCTTTTATCTCATTTACTGTTTTAGTCTGTTTTAGTCTTAGTACTGTTTTACTCCCTCAGTTCTTAGTCTCTCAGTTTTTAGTCTTTACACCTTTTATCTCATTTACTGTTTTAGTCTGTTTTAGTCTTAGTACTGTTTTACTCCCTCAGTTCTTAGTCTCTCAGTTTTTAGTCTTTACACCTTTTATCCCATTTACTGTTTTAGTCTGTTGTAGTCTTAGTACTGTTTTACTACTCCAATTCTTAGTTCCTCAGCTTTTAGCTTTTACACCTTTTATCCCATTTACTGTTTTAGTCTGTTTTAGTCTTAGTACTGTTTTACTACTCCAATTCTTAGTTCCTCAGCTTTTAGCTTTTATACCTTTTATCCCATTTACTGTTTCAGTCCTTCGGTTTTTAGCTCCAGTGTCTCCTCATGGTGTTTCCTCATGGGGGCCTGCCAGGCTGGGAGATGTTTCCGGTCTACCGCTGGAGGTGCTGTCCCATTGTCAACCATGGACTGGGT
>NW_026622203.1:0-12921 GCF_003711565.1 Takifugu flavidus | reverse complement strand
CAAATAAACAGAAAGAGCTCTTTTTCTTCAACTTGATGAGTTTTTATTGAAAGATTGTAAAAACAGAGCAGCTGCAAAGCTGCTCCAAGAGCAGCAGCTCAGCGTGACAACATTGATTCCAAGCATGCAGACTGGTCTCCTCTGACATGTGAAGCTGCTGATGCAGCACAAAGACTAAAGAAGCAGATGTGAAATGGTGCTGCTGCTCCTCCACTATTCTTCACACTCGGACTTCTTGAGGCTTTTCTCTGCAGTCTGGGAGCCCACAGACACTTTACAGGTGTAAACCTTCTGCGCGTCCCAGTCTGACGTCAGGATGGACAGATGGCTGCTGATTTGGAAAGTCTGGTCTGCTTGTTGGACAGGAGTGCTGGTGGAGATCCCGCTGCTCACTGAAGTGTCACCAAGCAACCAGCTCACCTCTGCTAAAGGTGCAGAGAGTCTGGACAGACAGACCAGAGTGACTTTGTTGGACTGGAGCTCAGCTCTGGACGGAGGGAAGACTGTCAGGACAGGAGGAGGGAGGCTGGAGCCTGAAAATACATGAAGAAGAAATTCACACACTCACACAAAGTTCAACAGGAACTAATGAATTTAGGAGTTTGGTTGAAAACATCACAAACACACTGAGCAAATAAAACCTTCAATCTTCAGCAACAATATGAGGAAAATCTCACTAAACCAGATATTTTACACCATTTCAGAGTCATTTTGAACATAAACAGCATCAATTAAATATTTGACCAAAGTAAAATTATGACCAACAAATGATACAAAAATATAAAGTTATATATTTATAATGAGAATTTCAGCTGAATAAATTTGGATGAATTTTCTAAAACCTTTTTCACTCACTTCCATTAAACACGAGCCAAGAAAACAAAGTCAATTTAAAATACGTTTGGGTAGAAAATCTGTTCTGCAGTTATTAAAAACAGGTGAAAATGAAGAAAACTCAACAATATTTGGTGAGAAACTGATTGAAATGATGTAATCTTTGGAGATGTTTCCTTTAGCTGACAGATAAAGTATCAAAGCAGGTCAAAGACTAACAGAAGAATATTTCAAATCATTTCCACACTCCACATTTCTATGAAAAAGCTTCTAGTTTGTATCAAAAGCATCAAATCTTTGTTGTTTCTGCTGAGTGTAAAAGTACTTACTGGTGACAATCAGCTTGGTTCCTGGTCCGAATACCACAGTGATTCAGTTTGTACACACAGCTGTACAAAAACCTGCTGAGAGTCACTGATGAGTGGAGACACTGAGACAAGAGAACAGCCTTCACTGGTGACACCATCATCATCATCATCATCATCATCATCATCATCATCATCATCATCATCATCACCATCACCATCATCATCATCATCACCATCATCTTCATTATTATCAACACCATCATCATCATCACCAACATCATCATCATCACCATCATCATCCTTATTATCAACCTATCATCATGATCATCATCATCACCATCATCATCATCATCATGATCATCATCATCACCATCATCAGCATCATCATCATCACCAACATGATGATCATCATCATCATCATCACCATCATCACCACCATCATCATCATCATCATCATCATCATCATCACCACCATCATCATCATCATCATCATCATCATCATCATCACAACAGATTCTCTGTTAGAACTTTAATCAACAAACTCTTCATCATATTCCCCATAAAGTCGTTTTGATGACTTAAAGGTGTATTTTAATGGTGATGATGGAGGATGAAGGATGAGTGAGGGAGTTGGTTTTGGTTCTTGTTATTTTCAGTGATGAAACAGCAGAAAGTTTCCAACAATCTGAAAGTTTCTCTGAGAAACTGAGTGTGAACATGAGTTGATTTGTAATTTAGTGAGACTGAACATGAGCTGATGTATCAGACACTAAAAAGCAGAAGTATTGAGTGAGGAGGTTTTTGTCACAGTCTGAATCACTGTGATACGTACTCTTTAGCAGAGTCGTCCCATGTTTGACAGTAATAGACTGCTGAGTCTCCCTCCTCCAGATTATTGATCATCAAACGATAATCTGATGTTGACTGATGAGTAGAAGTGAATCTTGGAGATGAGAAACCAGAACCATATGTGACAGAACTCCAGCCGTGATACCACTTTAGTACGAACTGAGGAACTCCTCCTGGAACCTGTTTATACCAGCGAGCACTGTAACCAGTAACAGTTCCCAGGTTACAGTCCATGGTGACTGACTCTCCTCTGCTCAGAGACACAACAGTGGGCTTCTGTGTCAGCACCGTCACAGCACTCACACCTGGAAACAACAAGAGGACATGAAGTCAAGAGAAAGACACAGACTGATGAATCCAGCATGAGCTCAGAGCTGCAGTAAGTCAGCCTCCTCACATGTTAGAGCAGTGATGAGAGTGCAGAGGCTCTCCAGCATGTTGCCACTGTGTGCTGACGATCAACCTGGAAAGTGACTTTACTGCTGACAGATTCAGGCTTTGGAGGATGAGGAGAGGAGGTGCTGGAGGAGCAATTTAATAGCCCACTGGAGCTGAGAGGGACTGACAGGAGGAGGAGCTTCTCTTCAATCTGCTGCTTCACCATCAGTGGTTCCAGCCAATTATTTGCATTTTTAAATATTCATATTTTACAAAGACTTTCTGTAGTTTTCTATTTTTCTGTGTACTTGAACTGTAACTATTTTATATTTAATAAAACCTGAGTGTGGTTGCTGGCCAGTTGTGCTCTGGTTTGAACTGGAATCCTCTGAAAGAGGAGCACAGCAGCTCTGACAGAGTGGACGGCTCCAGTGGACGTCTGTTCCTGCTTGTGTGTCACTGCCACAGACTGTTGGGACTGTTTCTTCCCGCCTGTTTCCCACAGATGCCGACTGCCCATGAGGATGATGACATGAACTTGGTCAACAGGAACCTGATGCAGAACGATCAGCAGACAAAGATAAAGCTGATCCCAAACAGGTGGGAAATTCTGCAACCAGCAGACTGTGAACCAGGTCAAAAAACCCAAACACCAGTTTGAACTGTTCTCTTTAAAACACGACAAGACAGGAGGAGGAGGAGGAGAGGAGGAGAGAGGAGGGAGGAGGAGGAGGAGGGGGACACTTGATGCTTCCAGGAACACCAGTCCAGCCCAGGAGGGAAGGAGGAGCTGATTTAAATACTGGAGGACACAATTAGACACAGGTGAGACACATGCGGAACATTAAGATTGGGACAGTCAGAGACAGGGAGGACAGGATGAGACAAAGACAAAGCTGAAACTGGAGTGAACCTCAACAGACACATGTGAACAGACCAGTGAAGCAGCCTCACAGTGGAACTGTGTAAAGGTGTGTGGAGGGTTGGCGATTCAAACACCTGTTCATTCATATGGATCACATTTCCTGTCCTAACTCAGCCCACAGGCAGTTCATCATCAGTCTAAGTGAGTTCAGGACAGTTTAGTTCATTAAATAGAAGGCTTATTCCTTATTGTTCCATTTATTAAATGGTTAATTTCATCAAGTGTTAAAATCTGTTCATTCCAAGACCCAGAAAACTAAAACGGAGCAGCCCCCCCGAGTGGTTTATCACCACATTAATCAAGTGCCTTTCAGCTCAGGACACCATTTCTCTCCATCTAAACTGATCTGTTGCCCTCTGAATTGTGACTGTTGCCCGTTCTGTGTGTTGCCATGACACCAGCTCTAATCCCTCTCTAGGGGGCGTGGTTTAGCCACTTTTCCGCAGCAGTTGCTGGCGACAGTTTCACCTGCAGCCAAGTACTCATCAACTGGCTGTTTAAGCCTTTAGCTCCTGTTCACCAGCGTCTGATCCTTTCAACAGCTTAGTGGTAAATGTGGACTCTGAAACCCAGGTTGTTTATATTCAAGATTAGTAATCCTGCTGATTTTTGTTCCTCTTTGAAGGTCACCACACTTCCCTCCTTTATTTAAAGGAGACGTGCCTTAAAGGATCCTTTTCCATTTGAGAGTGTTCCTGGTCACTGCTGCACTTTGCTGCCAAAAGAGGATTTTTTCTCATTTGTGAATCCTTTCCATCAATTTTTCTGTGCTTCAGCATCTGGATTATTGCTTCGTGATTGACTGTGTTGAACGCTTTGGTCAGAATTGATGAAACAAGTAATACTTCTGAAAGTGTATTTTCCATCTGATGGAGCTTTGACCTCTATGAATCTACATCTCTGGTTTAATTTTATTTCTTAGTGTGAGCATGATGATTCTTAGTAACTTTGTGAGGTGGCTCTCATGTCTGACTGTTCTGAACAGCCCACATTCTCTTGTTCCTGGTTTCTTTGGGAGTGGGATGAACACTGTCTTCACAAGGTCTGTAGGAAGGTTACTGATATTGATATGTTGTCCTTCAGGTTTTCCCACTGCGGCTCAATATCACTGATGATTTGTAGGAATTCATTTGTGTTTTTACCTCAACTTGATGGATTATGATCTGGGTTCACCTGTGGCACATGAAGATCTCTACAGGATGAGTGTCCTTCCTTGAAGGCTCCATTTACATTGTTGATCTTACCTACTTAAACAGACTTCAATATGTTTGAATATGAGTTGATTTTCTAATTTAGTGAGACTGAACATGAGCTGATGTATCAGACACTAAAAAGCAGAAGTATTGAGTGAGGAGGTTTTTGTCACAGTCTGAATCACTGTGTTACCCACTCGCTAGCAGAGGTGTCCCATGTTTGACAGTAATAGACTGCTGAGTCTCCCTCCTCCAGATTATTGATCATCAAACGATAATCTGATGTTGACTGATGAGTAGAAGTGAATCTTGGAGATGAGAAACCAGAACCATATTTGACATAACTCGAGCCGTGATACCAGTACAGTACAAACTGAGGAACTCCTCCTGGAACCTGTTTATACCAGAGAGCAGCCCTGTTAGTAACAGTTCCCAGGTTACAGTCCATGGTGACTGACTCTCCTCTGCTCAGAGACACAACAGTGGGCTTCTGTGTCAGCACCGTCACAGCACTCACACCTGGAAACAACAAGAGGACATGAAGTCAAGAGAAAGACACAGACTGATGAATCCAGCATGAGCTCAGAGCTGCAGTAAGTCAGCCTCCTCACATGTTAGAGCAGTGATGAGAGTGCAGAGGCTCTCCAGCATGTTGCCACTGTGTGCTGACTATCAACCTGGAAAGTGACTTTACTGCTGACAGATTCAGGCTTTGGAGGATGAGGAGAGGAGGTGCTGGAGGAGCAATTTAATAGCCCACTGGAGCTGAGAGGGACTGACAGGAGGAGGAGCTTCTCTTCGATCTGCTGCTTCACCATCAGTGTTTCCTGCCACTGTGTCTTTTCTCTCCCAATTATTTGCATTTTAAATTTTTCGACTTCCACACAGAGTCTCTGTGGTTCTCTAAATAAAGCTCAGCTTTAATATTCTTCCTTCACCTGCTTTGTTACAGTCCAAGAATATTTCAAGTCCCCACGATGACATCTAAATGTATTTTTAACAGATAGATTTGTGCATTTATTGATTTTTCATTCACCGTGACTTCAGTTCTCAATGATGAACTATAGCAAATATACAGTAGTTTGAATAAAGATCAGATCCTTCACAACAAGCAGTCTAAATATCATTGACTTCATCGAAAATTAAATAGTCACTGAGTTGAGACTGATGTGTTTTTAGCTCCAAACATTTAAAGAGCAGCTTTAATATTTTTTCCTGATGTTGGTGAATGTCTCAGGGCAGGAACGTTCACAAAGGTTTGTGTGGCTGCAGGTTTGTGTTGTAACATCAACAGCAGAGCAGCCTTGACTCATTTAATCACCTGATCTGAGTCTTCAGACAGCTGATTGGTCAAACTGTGTCTTGATTGGTTTCATCAAACCTGCAGACTCGACCCTTTGTTGAACTACGCACATGATTTCTACCCACAGATACTAGAGATCATCTATAAATACGCTGCACTAAGACAAGACAGTGACTGGTGACCAGGCCCACCATATGTAATTCCTGCTGGTATTAAAGCGTCAGACTCGTCACACTCATCAGACTCTGCAACGATTCTCAGAATTCACAATCTGCTTGTGTTGTGATGTCTATTTTCCTCTCAGATGTGCTATATTTTATCAACAAACGGCTCCACCTGCACGTGGGCTGAAGGGGGTTGGTGATGATGGACTTTGGCTCAGCTAAATTCTCTCCTCAACCACCTCCGTAGTGGAGAACAGAAGGCAGTTCAGGCCTCAGCCTTCAGCTCTCTCACTGCTTCCATAAGCAGCTGCAGCAAAGAAGGTGGCACCTGTGCTCCCACAGGAGATGATCACATCAGTGTCCTGGACCTCTGGAGGACACGGTCTCAGCAGGTGGACACCATGTTGGACACACTTGAAGCAGCCCATGACCTGGGAAGCTTGTCCCTCCAAGGAAAGGAATTGGTTTTGCAACCAGCGGGGCATTGGTTCAGATCCTCTGATGGGTCACGGGTTGGTGTTCCCATTAGCAAGACACCTAGTCTTCATTGCACCCTTTGCTCTGTTTACATATTGACATTATCATGAGTAGTTCACACATATTATTGATAATCAAGCTGTTTTTGTCCCGGATTCCCATCCTGATCAGGGAAGGACGACCAAATATCTTGTCTCTAGATCATCCTAGAAGATAATCCTGTAGTCTGACGTGTACCAGGAGTGAATTTGTCCCCATATTTGGCTCCAAAATCAGTTGCAGCCTAAAAATCGAAAATATTAACTGTGTTCAATAGTTATGACCAAGAAATCTTCACGTGTATGAGGAGTTTCCTTCTCAACACTCTACATCCTGCTCTGGTCCTCCAACACTCCGCTCTTCCAAAGTCTAAACTGTTCTCTTTGAAACAAGACAAGACAGGAGGAGGAGGAGGAGGAGGAGGAGGACACTTGATGCTTCCAGGAACACCAGTCCAGCCCAGGAGGGAAGGAGGAGCAGATTTAAATACTGGACGACATAATTAGACACAGGTGAGACACGTGAGGAACATTAAGATTGGGACAGTCAGAGACAGGGAGGACAGGACGAGACAAAGACAAAGCTGAAACTGGAGTGAACCTCAACAGACACATGTGAACAGACAAGTGAAGCAGCCTCACAGTGGAACTGTGTAAAGGTGTGTGGAGGGTTGGCGATTCAAACACCTGTTCGTTCATGTGGATCACATTTCCTGTCCTAACTCAGCCCACAGGCAGTTCATCATCAGTCTAAGTGAGTTCAGGACAGTTTAGCTCATTAAATAGCAGGCTTACTCCTCATGATTTATCAAAGAGGTGTTAGATTATAGGACATAATATAAAATAAGGTCAAATAAACCTTTAATAATCTTACAATGGATAATTGTGCTGTTTACAGCAGCGTAAAATGATAGTACCACCACACACATGCAATGTGTATAATATAGAAATATAACTAAATTATTGGGAGGGGGCTGTACATGAGGAGGACAAAGTCATTGCAACAAAATTGAGATGACCGCAAACAGCACAAAATGAATATATAAACAGCTACACCCATCGATGTAGCTACATATGTTTTGAAGAGAATTGTCTTTATTTTATTAGCATGTGTTGTACCATATGTTTCTGTTTTCTGTTATAAGCACTTTAGAAGTTAGGAATAGTAGAATGTTTAATCAGTGGAATAAAGATAAGCAGTCAGTTGACCCTTCCTTGACATGAATGTTGTTTAGACAGTTGGAGCCAGGAGGAGACAGTCAGAAGGAAAGTGGTAGACCCCCATCGTAAAACGTGACAGAATAGTTTACTGGTGTTGATAAGTTCCTCGGCAGGAATGACCTCTGACCTGGCTATCTGGGAAGATAATGGAGAAGAAGGACTGCACCAACACCAAATGAGGCGGGAAGAAGAAGATGAGGTCATCCAAGAAGAAGGACTGGATTGGAGTGAATTAGCATCAATAATTTACATATATTGTTCTATAAAAGACTGGGCCAAGGGATAGTTAGGTCGTCAGACTTCATGCCCTGACAATTGACTTTGTTGTTGCTAGGGTTATGAACTGGCCCAGAGCTCTGTAATATTTGTATCTTGAATTGATTCTGTTTGCTAAATACATCTGTTTGCTAAATACATCTGTTTGCTAAATACATCTGTTTGCTAAATACATTTTGAAATTGACATTTGTTTACTGGAAGTCTTCATTTAAAGAACACGCGGATTGGCAGTGACACACGAGAGGTACTGCGATCCAACACCAACCTTTTTGAAACCAAGAGCTACGCCATGGGTACCGAGTCGTGTGAAGGGCTACCGCTTGACACACTCCTCTAAAATAACAAATTGTGTGTGTGTGTGTGTGTCAATAACTTAGAATGGGTAACAGAAAAGATCAACATTTGATCAGAAAAAACTGTCGAGTTTTCACCAGACCCTTTCAACCATAAGAAACTAAACCATTTTAACAATTCATAAACTATGTTGAACCATGTTTTAAAAAGTTATGCAACATTTAAAAAAAAATAACTTTCATATTGAATAAATCTTAACTGAACAAATCTACTGCAATTCTGCTCAAAATCTGTTACATTTTATAAACACGCTTTTGAGCTCATGGGCCTTCTCTGACTGTAGAATGCTTCCCGGTGGGTAGTTAGCATTAGCATTGTAGCTTTCATGACGCGTAGTGAAGCGTCGCTCCACATTGTGCTGCTTCGCCGTCATCACAGTCGCCCCACAAATGCAACATACACACCTTCCTTTCACAGTAGTAAAAAATTACTCTTCCTCCCATTCACTTTGAAACTGATAAATTTACTGTCTTCTTTTTGCCATGTTTTTGGGGTAGAAAATTGTACTCCACTGCCCGCTACTTTATTCTCCACAAGCGCAAAGGTTCTTTCATGCGCACAATACTGACCTTTGAACTAGGTCAGAGTTCACCTTCACTTTATTTATATTTTTATTTATTTTTAAGACAGGACTGGCACATGTAGCTCTGGCTGTGGACCTCTGTTTGACCCTAGCTCAAATGTCAGTTCAACCCAGCCTGCAAAAGGTATGGGTGTCTGGTTTGCAGCTCTACCAACAAGCGTCTCATTCTCTTCAAGAAGCTCCTCCATGCTGCGAAGTGTGGTGTGTGAAAGGCAGGATCTCCTCCAACTCTCATTGATGATGGTTACTTGTGAACCCGTGTCCCACAGGGCGGTTGTTGCTACTCCATCAAAGAAACAATTCACAATGCATTTTTTTCCAATGAGAGCCTTAAGCTTAGCTTGACGATGTAGGGAGAGATGGCTGGCATAAGTGGCACTCACAGCCTGTCGGGCCTCCCGACCCCTCTCAAGCTCCGCCTCCAGCTGCCTGATGTGGTCACATAGAAGTCCGTGCACCCGGTCATCTGTTCCTGGTTGGCTCGATGTTGATGGTGTCTGGGGCCCGGCAGTCTACATTGTCACCCTCATGCTGTCAGATCTCTCTACCAATCTTTGTCCTCTGCAGCCTCTAGAAAAATGCCCTGACTGTCCACACTTGAAACAGTGTCCACACTGGTCACCTAATCCTTGCTCTTTACACACTCCACATCCTCTCTAAACACTTGTTTTAGTTTGGTGGGCAGGTCCCTGTCAATGAGTACCTCATCCGTCACTGTCAGGTCATCAAGAAAGGGTTTAAGATGGAACTTAATCATCACTTAATAGTCCAGTACTAACTGACCATAAGAATTTCTTCTGAGTAAGCTCAGGGCTATACTGTTCATCTGACCCGACCTCTCTTGAAGCAAGCAAAAGTCTCTCTTTTAACTCAATGGCTCTAAACAGGAAGTTTTGGGGTGACTCACGACTGTCCTGTGTCATGTTGACTAGTCTGTGATACAAGTCTATTGAACTGTCCTCTTTGAAGTGTCCCTTTAGTATGGTCTTTAACTGGGTAAGGGTGAGGTCACTTTTTATTTCAAGCATATCTCGAATAGTCAAACCTGGGCTGATTGACTTGACCACAGCTTCCACAACTTCATCCTCGCTGTGTCCCCTACTAAGGCCTCTGTCAATCTGATGCATAAGGTTTGTGTACGAGAGCCGGTCTTTCTGCCCCCTTTCCCCTATCTGACCACAAATCTTGAAATCTTTCCTTATTGTCACTTCTGGGAGTCTGTTCACAGCTGCAGGTGGCACAACTTGTGGAGCTGATGGTAGGTTGAGTGATGCACTGTTCACTCTCTCACTCAACCTCCTCACTTCATCCTGCAGAGCTTGACTGTTCTTCTGGAGCTGTGAATACTTCTCTGCTAGGCTCATTTCTGTTGCCGTTTGCTGGATATCTTGTTCTGTGTTCTCTGCATTTTCATCTGTCTCTGTGTCTTCATCAATTTCTTTAATCTGTTCCACTGATTTTAATATGTTCTTGAGAAAATACAAAGCAACATCCTCCTCTTCTGTACTAATAGTACTGTCCAAAGACTCTGTGATCCGACTGATTAACGCCCGTCTTGTTGTGGCATTTCCGCATGAGATCTTGGCCAAGACACACACCTCTTTCAGCTGATCCAGTTGCAGCAGCCATAGTCTCCGTGACACTGTGTCTGCCAGCTCCTCAAGATCCTGCATGTCCGAGGCGGCTGCGCCACCGAAGCTGCGCGCTCCCGTCGTCATCACTCCAAGCTCTCTGTGCGCGTTCTCGTCAAACGTGACTCGACGTCAATTAATCCCAGCAGTGCCTCCAATATTTGTTGCACACTTGGATACAATAACTGACTGTCCAGGCGTGCATGGGTGGGTTCTTTTTATAACTTTAATCCAGCGGTCAACACAGGAACACAACGTGGAGCCTACCGTCCTGTCTCATGCTTCACCCCGGTCTCTTTTAGAATCTGCGCGCTCTCTTTTTTCCTCTGAAGCACCTAAGCTGCCCCAAAAATGCCTGCGTGAGCCTCACTCATTTTAACCACCAGCAACACACTAAAACATTACATATGCTCTCGTACATAAATGTTTCTTTTTAACTACTGAACAGGATTACATGCAAAATAACAAAAATTAAATAAATTAAATATTAGAATGGTCCATGTCCCTATACATGCCAGGCATTCTGGGTCCCACATCATCCTCTTCATCATCATCATCAACATCATTATCATCATCGGCACCACCACCATCATCACAATTCATTATCATTATCGTCGTCATCATTAACATCATCATCATCCTGATCGGCACCACCATCATCTTCATCATCATAGTCACAATCATCATTGTTATCATCCTCATCACCATCATCATCTTTAGCATCATCATAACAATCATTACCATCATCATCATCATTATCATCATCTTCATTATCATCATCACAACAGATTCTCTGTTAGAACTTTAATCAACATACTCTTCATCATATTCCCCATAAAGTCGTTTTGATGACTTAAAGGTGTATTTTAATGATGATGATGGAGGATGAAGGATGAGTGAGGGAGTTGCTTTTGGTTCTTGTTATTTTCAGTGATGAAACAGCAGAAAGTTTCCAACAATCTGAAAGTTTCTCTGAGAAACTGAGTGTGAACATGAGTTGATTTGTAATTTAGTGAGACTGAACATGAGCTGATGTATCAGACACTAAAAAGCAGAAGTATTGAGTGAGGAGGTTTTTGTCACAGTCTGAATCACTGTGATACGTACTCTTTAGCAGAGCCGTCCCATGTTTGACAGTAATAGACTGCTGAGTCTCCCTCCTCCAGATTATTGATCATCAAACGATAATCTGTTGTTGACTGATGAGTAGAAGTGAATCTTGGAGAAGAGAAACCAGAACCATATGTGACAGAACTCCAGCTGCTATGCCAGCTCAGTACAAACTGAGGAACTCCTCCTGGAACCTGTTTATACCAGCGAGCAGCACTGTTAGTAACAGTTCCCAGGTTACAGTCCATGGTGACTGACTCTCCTCTGCTCAGAGACACAACAGTGGGCTTCTGTGTCAGCACCGTCACAGCACTCACACCTGGAAACAACAAGAGGACATGAAGTCAAGAGAAAGACACAGACTGATGAACCCAGCATGAGCTCAGAGCTGCAGTAAGTCAGCCTCCTCACATGTTAGAGCAGTGATGAGAGTGCAGAGGCTCTCCAGCATGTTGCCACTGTGTGCTGACTATCAACCTGGAAAGTGACTTTACTGCTGACAGATTCAGGCTTTGGAGGATGAGGAGAGGAGGTGCTGGAGGAGCAATTTAATAGCCCACTGGAACTGAGAGGGACTGACAGGAGGAGGAGCTTCTCTTCAATCTGCTGCTTCACCATCAGTGTTTCCTGCCACTGTGTCTTTTCTCTCCCAATTATTTGCATTTTACATTTTTTGACTTCCACTCAGAGTCTCTGTGGTTCTCTAAATAAAGCTCAGCTTTAATATTCTTCCTTCACCTGCTTTGTTACAGTCCAAGAATGTGTCAAGTCCCCACGATGACATCTAAATGTATTTTTACCAGATAGATTTGTGCATTTATTGATTTTTCATTCACCGTGACTTCAGTTCTCAATGATGAACTATAGCAAATATACAGTAGTTTGAATAAAGATCAGATCCTTCACAACAAGCAGTCTAAATATCATTGACTTCATTGAAAATTAAAAAGTCACTGAGTTGAGACTGATGTGTTTTTAGCTCCAAACATTTAAAGAGCAGCTTTAATATTTTTCCTGATGTTGGTGAATGTCTCAGAGCAGGAACGTTCAAACTCTTCCACAAAGGCTTGTGTGGCTGCAGGTTTGTGTTGTAACATCAACAGCAGAGCAGCCTTGACTCATTTAATCACCTGATCTGAGTCTTCAGACAGCTGATTGGTCAAACTGTGTCTTGATTGGTTTCATCAAACCTGCAGACTCGACCCTTTGTTGAACTACGCACATGATTTCTACCCACAGATACTAGAGATCATCTATAAATACGCTGCACTAAGA
>NW_026622202.1:0-12293 GCF_003711565.1 Takifugu flavidus | reverse complement strand
GGGGTCGTCAGTCTGTAATTATTGTTACAAGACTTTTAAGCACCCCTATACCCACTTTTGTAAAGGTTACTGCGCAGTGTGCAACGATCCTGCCTGCCCCACAGAAGGGTTCAACACAGTGGTTTGCTCTGACTGTAACAGAACGTGTCGCTCACCCTCTTGTTTCACCAGACACAAATTGGTCGGTTCAAGCAGAAAGTCCAGCCTCTGCGACCGAATCAAAAAATGCGCACGATGCGAACTATACTACATACAGTGTCAATTTGTCGTTAGACGATGCAAAGCATCGCTGTGCGGTGAAAAAATGTAAAATCTGTGGTGAAAAACTGCAGAGCGACTCTAAAGTCGATCATAGTTGTTACATTCCTACCCTCCAACCAGACATCTCACATCCTGATTTGGTTTTTTATGATTTTGAAACATTTGTGGGTCAAAATGGAGAGCATGTTCCTTTTTTAGTGCATACAAAAACATCCAAAGGTGAAGAGAAGGCGTTTTATGGTCTTGACTGTGCTAAAATGTTTATTTTGCATTTCAGGAAGCCACGATACAAACAGAACATCTTTATAGCCCATAATGCCAAGGGTTTGACAGTTATCTGGTGTTAAAAGGTATGTTGGAACTGGATGTGACGCCACAACAGATTCTGATGAACGGGAGTAAAATCCTCAGTTTTGAGGAATCCCATTATGGTCTCAAATTCATAGATTCCCTGTCATTTCTCCCCATGCGTCTCAGCGCTATGCCCAAAGCCTTAGGATTCACTGACAAGACCAAGGGGTATTTCCCACACAAATTTAGCTCAGAAATTCACCTCAATTACGTGGGGCCCTATCCCGTTCCGTCCGACTACGGCGTAGATCGCATGACGGTGCGCGAACGGGAAGAATTTGACCCGTGGTACAACGAGGTCAGCCGAGGTACCTTTGACTTCAAAAAGGAGGCCTCGCTGTACTGCAAAAATGATGTTGACATTCTCACCCAGGGCAGTCTTAAATTTAGAGATCAGTTCCTAGGTGAGACGGGGTAGACCCTTTTGGTTCTATCACCATAGCCGGAGCCTGTATGAAGGTGTTTCGCACCAATTATCTGACTCCTAACACTCTGGCTATCCCCTGCCCTCACAACTATTTGAATCAGAGCAAAAGATTCTCTAGCGCATCGGTTCAATGGTTAGAATGGTTGATGCACAAAGAAAAAATCTTTATACAGCATGCTCTAAACATGGGTGAAAAACAGATTGGTGCATTTTTCGTAGACGGATATGCTGAGATTGACGGTGTAAAACATGTCTGGGAATTTCATGGATGTTTTTACCACGGCTGTCCCAGTTGCTTTGATCCCACAGTACAGTGCGATATGAGAGGCGTCACCTTTGGTGAACTGCACTACAAAAGTGAGAAGAGGGTGAGTGAGCTACAGACCACACATGGGGTTCGTGTTGTAGTCATGAGAGAACACACGTGGAACCAGATGAAAACAACATGCACGGAGGTTAAAGAATTTCTCCGTTGCTTTAACGCTCCTGAGCCTCTCAACCCCCGAAAAGCACTTTTCGGAGGTAGAACGAGCGCTTTAAAACTGCGACACACGGCAGCGCGCCCGATGAAACCATCCACTATGTTGATGTCACCTCACTGTACCCGTTTGTCAACAGTACTTGCTCTTACCCCTTTGGTCACCCCGTGATCATCTACAAAGATTTCGAGGACCCACGCAGCTACTACGGCTTCATCAGAGCCACTGTGTATCCTCCTCGAGGTCTTTTATTCCCCGTGTTACCGCACAAAAGTGAGGGAGGTAAATTACTCTTTACACTGTGTCGCACCTGTGCCGAAACTAACAATGAGGGTGGCCCCTGCGAACACGACGATGAGGGCAGAGCTCTGACGGGGGTCTGGGTCACCGTTGAATTCATCAAAGCTCTGGAGGTGGGGTACAGGGTGGGTAAAATTACAGAAGTCTGGCACTTTGACAAGAGCAGCGACACTGTGTTTACCGACTACATACACACCTTTTTGAAAGGAAAGCAGGAAGCCTCGGGTTACCCCGCTGAGGCGACGGACCGAGAGAGCAGGGAAAAATACATCAGGGACTATCAGGAGCATCAGGGCATTCTTTTAGATGCTGGCAAAATCGAGACCAATCCTGTGAAAAGACAGGTTGCTAAATTGTGTCTCAACAGTTTGTGGGGAAAGTTTGCACAGAGAGATAATTTGTTTAAAACCACCATTGTCTCAGATCCTAAAGAATTCTTTAGTTACATGTTTTCAGGTAAATACAAAGTCGAATACTTTTCCGTTCTCCACAGCAACAGAGCTCTCATCAGGTGGAAATACACCGACAGGTACGTTCAACCCCCAGGTAAACAGAGTAATGTTTTTATTGCAGCATTCACCACAGCACACGCACGACTGAAGCTGTACAGTTATCTGGAAAAACTACAAGACAGAGTGTTTTACATCGACACAGATAGTTTAATCTATCTGGTCAAAGAGGGTGAGAAACCTCTAGAGCTGGGTAACTATTTAGGTGACCTGACGGATGAACTGGATGGTGACAGCATTCAAGAGTTTGCAGCGGCGGGTCCCAAGAGTTACGCGTACCAAACACGAAATAAAAAGAAAGTCGTCATGCGTGTGAAAGGTATCACTCAGACCCGGGAATTTGTGAGCTGTGTGTGAGCTTTGACAGTGTCAGAGAGCTGGTGGAGGGTTACCTGAGTAATAAACAAGAGGGAAACACGATCGAGATCCGTCAACACAGCATCAGACGTGATAAAAAGGGTTTTGCATTGAGAAATGTGTCATTTGATAAAAATTTAGGGTGGTGTATGACAAAAGACGACTCTTTGCTGACGGAACAACTCTGCCTTTCGGGTATTAGAAATGCAGGAAATTGAATTTGATCCTAGGTTTATCTTTCCTTTTTCTTGTTTAATCGTGGGTCCGAGCGGGTGTGGAAAGACCTATTTTGTAAAAAATGTATTGGAAAACTGTGACCGTGTAATAAATGTTGTACCTGACAATATCGTGTGGATTTATACCTCTTTTCAACCTATGTACACTGAACTGCAAAAGATGATTAAAAACATTAAATTTGTCAAAGGTCTGCCTGATTCTTTTGAAGATGAAACACTGTTTCCTCCTGATCAAAAGCATTTGATTATTTTGGACGATGTTATTTTTCAAGCCTCTGACCATCCTGAAGTGGTAAAGATTTTTACACAGTATCGCCACCACAGAAACATGAGTGTTATGATGTTGACTCAAAACGTGTTTCACCAGGGTAAACACAGTCGCACCATCAGTTTGAACAGCAATTATTTGGTCATGTTTAAAAACCCACGGGATAAACTACAAATGAATATATTGGCTCATCAGATTTTTCCATCACAAAAGACATTTTTCTTGGAGAGTTTTGAAGACGCCACAAAAGACCCTCACGGGTATTTAATAGTGGATCTCACCCCCGTCTGCCCAGATCCGTACAGACTGAGGACGGGTGTACTTCCTCACCAGCAAGCGGCCGTTTACATCCCCAGAGCGTCGACGTAGATCATCATGTCAGCGCGTATAAAAAGAAACGCACCCCTGCTGAAGGCCCTGTACCGTGCCACACCCAAGAAACGTAGAGACATTCTTATTCACAGCTCCCCGGATTTTATCCAGACACTGTGTGAGATTTCTTTAAATCTTCTAAAAGGAAACGTCCCCCTGACTCCTTCTCAATTTAAAAAACTGAAGAGACAGAAAAAAATTATCAAACTGTTGGCTGATAAAAGAACCAGTTTAAAGAGGAAGCAACAGGTTCTAAAGAAGCAGACGGGCGGATTTCTTTTACCTCTCCTCTCAGCGGTGGTACCTTTGATCGGGAACCTCGTCGGAGGATTGATACGAAAATGACTTTGAAAAAGGCCCAAAAAATGTTTCTCGTCACCCCTCATCAACTCAACCGCCTGACGCGACCCTCCCAGTCCATCAGAGATGTCGCGGAGGACGATTTGGATGCTAGGATGAGAGCCATCTTAAACGAGCAGGGGCTGAGCTCTCATGAAAAAATTAAAAAATATAACGCGTTACTGCAAAGATATCTGACCTTTGTGCAGATAGCAGATTGACAATGAAGAGCAGAGACAGAGAATCTGACAGAGAATCTGACAAAGACGGAGGCAGAGCAGATTCTGGGACGGACGTACGGACGTCCGATAGCATCATCGACGACGTGTTGCAGAGCCTCCCACCGCGAGATCGCAAGAACGCCGAATACGTCTTAAAGAAATTATCCGACCGTCACGATGTTTGGAATACAAAAGGGGAATTTGTGTACCGGGGCAACGTTGTAAAAGGGTCTCACATGATCGATCTATTCAAACGACTCTTGTTTCCTTTTAAAAAGAAAAAATCAGAGGGTTCTGAACCTCCCGGATGGACACATTTTTTAAATACTCTCTCAGAATTAAACATCCCTTTGTCTTCTATAAGTAACCCACGAGCGCGTAATCAATACCGACTCCTCAAGATGGATGCGATCGGATCTCAAGACTCTGAAACACCTGCGGATCTACCGTCAAAAACTAGAAGACGAACAAATGACCCCCCGCGTTGGATTAACATTTCATCGTGAATAAATGTAATACACAAAGTTTTGTCTTTTACCAATAAAGCGTTTATTAAACATTTTTTCGAGCGTACAGTCATTCATTCTCAAAAACTTTAAAAATCTTTAAAACATTGCAAAAAACAACACCCCTGCTTGGAGGGACCATTGATTTTATTTCTAATACAGCGCTGATATTTCCTCACATAGTCGTACACCATGAAGTCATTCTTTATTACATCATCATTGTACAAAGACAGTACTTGATCAAAAGATAGCCCGCACGCGCGGTGACAGAGGTAATAGATGCAATGTTGTCCGCAGACCGTCGACATGTGGTGCTGCAACTGAACGTCGTGGTACTCAATGTTTTTAGAACGTTTTTCCAGAAACTGTAAGATGCTCGGAGGGTAGTGATCAAAGTCCGGCGGAAATCCATAAGAATCAAAAAAGGTGGCTATGCCACCATTTTCCAGCGTCAAAGCTAACCAGTGCTCCCCCGGCATGTGAGCCGGATGTGTGTTGACGATAAAGTAGGCCGGGGTTCTAAAAGAGGGATTCAGCATGGGCAGTTGATCGGACGCCCACACCCCGCAAAACACATCTCCCAGCAGGCTATGCAGAAGGTTCTCTAGTTGAACGTTGTCCATCTTTTAATAATAGTCCACCAGCACCTGCCTCTTGGCGTTGATCTCCAGAATAGAATCGTAACAGGCGTAGACGATAAGGGTCGCGGTGTGCGGCAGGGGTGTTCTAAATCTCAACTCCAGCCTGAGGTTTCCGTTTGAGACGGTAGACAGTGCGTCGTTGTCATCGCTCGGATTGAGATTAAACACAAACAGAGAGTAGCCGTCATTAAAGTCATCACGGCTGATACTCAGGGGTAAATCTTTGAGATGTCTCCCGGTAGCCAGGAACATGTTGTAGAATTCTCTGACGGACACCCCGTTGTTAAAATCGGGTTGGAAAGCTTTAGCCGGAACTTGCCGGCCGTCCTGACAGAGAGCCAGGTATTCGATGTCATAGTGTCTGAAATTAAAAGGCGACAGGTCTCGTCTTCCTGTGAAAGCCTCGTGGTGTACCATACCCAGAACCACGTACTTTGGTATGCTACCCAGAAACAGATTCTCCTGGTTGCAAACCCTAGAGTTTGCCGGAATAGAGTAAGTTTTCACATTAACGCGTGAAAGGGGGTAGAGAGCGTTGCCCTTCATTAAGGCGGCGGCGTGACCTAACCTGACTGCAGGGGACACGGCTACTTTTTTAACAAATAGGGAAGCCCCCAGTACTTTTAGGCTAAAAGCAGAGTCACGCGCCCCCATGAGGCAGAAAGCATCGTTGGCTCGCGTCAGTTTAATTCTCAAATCGACAGAGTTGAGCAATAGTCTCTCGCAGAAAAAGATGTCCCCGTGGAGAGGACCGAGCAGGTGTACTTCTCTGGAACGGGCTGTGGACGCGGCTCTCCTCGTTAACCCTTTATTTGGACCGTTCACGAGCACGATAGAGTCCACTGACCCGGCGGTATCTTTGTAAAAAAGACCCCCGGTAAACTGACTGGAGAGCGTGTCCGGTGAAAAGTTGAGCAGGGTCTCAATCATGCAGCGATAGGGGTGGGTAGCGCTCGACTGAGAGATGAGTCGATCCCCCAGGGTCACGTCGCATTGACTGAAAATTGTATTTAGAGGATAATTGATAAGACCCACCGCTGCGTCATTAGCTAGGTTCGATCCGTTAGGGTTGGTGATTTTTACACGGAGATGCAACAGAGTGTCGTTCAGATCCAGATACCGGTCCCCGTCTCCGGGGATGAAAAACTCAATGGGTCCCCCGTCGGTGATGGCTGACAGGGGAGAAATTTCCGTGTAGGTTTTTTCATCGATAGACAGCTGCGTCATAGGTGCTGAAAATAAATCCAATTCGGCCAGAGTACACTCTGGAGATTTCTGATGTACTAGAGCCATTTTCTTTTTTCTCAAAGAAAAGATATTCTTAAAAAATATCAGAGCTCCGGACGGACTTCTTCTTCACACGACGGCCTTTTGCAACTGATTTCTTCCTTTTACCGAACGGCTGTTTATTAAAGCTCGAGGGGATGCGTTCTCCGGGGGGTCGTCTTCTCTTCCTACGCGACAACACCATAATGCCCCCGGATCCTTCTTGCTTCATCTCTTGATCATCTTCTTGATCACCGGCGAACCGTTCCATCACGTGTTTGACGGCGTTGGAGGCGATGTTACTCGCAGCGGCTTTAAGATGAGGTTTAGCTATTTCGAAACCTTTCTTGGCCAAAGGGCTGACGAAACGAAATAATTTAGAAAACAAAGATCCTATCCCCCGACCGTACATGACCGGTGCACCGTAAAACCCCGGCAAATTCCCCCCTACTTGACTCTCATAATATTGTACAAATCGGTGAGGATCTTCTCTCAAACCTACCCGAGCCATTTTCTTTTTCTCTATTTTTCTCTTAGCCTTGAACACTTTGTGTGTGGATAGCTGATCAGCCTCCTGAAAATGAATGATGAGACGCGGGCGGGCGATTGGAATATATATAACCCTGGGGTTCAAGTTCTAGGTCTAAAGTGGAGAGTCGCGATAGTCTTGCCGTATGAAAATTTTACCGGTTTGTTTTGATCCGTTTTTATCTCCACCTGAATGTTTTCAATGTGGTTTTTGGACACCGGTAAATAGTAAGCAGGATTGAAATACTGTGTGACGATTTCACCGAACGTTCCTTTTACATCAATCGTTCTCAAAAGTGGCGCATAAACGTCGCCGACCATCTGCGGTGCAACTACGTCGCTGTAACAATACATGTGATAAAACCCAGCTCGTAAATCGCAGGGATAGTACGCATACCTTTGGTCAAACGTAAACCATTCCCCTGATTTCATACCCATCAAATATGCCAGGGGTCCTTCGAAGAGTACGTGGGTTTTACCTCCCGATTGGAAATCAAATCTTTTCAGAAGACTGTCATAGACGAGGTAAATATCAGACTTTATTCTTCTAAATTGTCCGTCCATCTCGAATCTAAAGGCTGAGAGCTGGCGTTGAAATATGATTCTCTCATCTCTTGACGATGCACCTCGCTCTCCGTGGCCGGTTCTTGAGGTTTTTCCCTCCAGTAAAAGTAGGCATCCTCCTGATAAAGGTGATAAAAGGTGTGCGGGTATGAAATCTGCGTTAAAGCTACTTCCCAGCTTCCCTCTAAATCGATATGTTGAGGCAAATCCACGCGGTAACTGGAACTCGTGTTTTCTTTAAAAACATCGACGCTGGCGTTGGAGGGTAGGGTAATAAAAAAACCCTCGTCCTTCGGACCGTACATGATGAAATGATATCCGTTGCGATCGCGAGTTGATTTTTATACGTTCTTTAAATCTGCGGCTTTGATCCAGCTGTTGAATTTCTCCGGCCAGTTTTTCCAACTTACAAAGACTTGCTTTTCACCCCTGACGACGCGATGCTTCAGAATCTTTTCTACGTGGAAAAGTCTGTCTTCCCCCATCGTTACCTTTTGTAGCTCTGGCTCATAAAATGACCCTTGGATGGGTTCTCCATCGTAATCTTTTAACTTGTACACTGGAGGGTCGCGAGGGATGCGTTCAGATACCGTAAACACCTCTCGTAAATCTGTTCATATATTTTTTATCAAACACTCCTCTCAGTTTTGAAATTCTAACTAGGTCCCCCTTCTTGAAATTCATCTTGGTTTCAACCTTCCGTCGGTTTTCAGATTTACCGTACAAGTTTTGAAACACTTTAAAAGTGTTCTCCGAGGTTACCTCAGCGGGTTTCATCTTGATACTGCTGTGATAACTGTGATTATAGCTTTTCACCAAGTCTTGTAAGACGTCGGTGTATCGCAGAGTGTTGTTTGCTGTAAAATATCTCCACATTCTACCTTTTAATGTACGATTAAATCTTTCAATCACAGAGGCCTTAAGGTGGCTGGCGGTGGAAAAATGAACGATATTGTGTTTTCTCATCAAAGCTTCAAAACTCTTGTTAAAAAATTCTTTCCCCGCATCAGTTTGTATTTTTTCAGGCGTCTGACTTGACTCAAAAATGGATTCAAACGCCTTTACCACCTCAGCCGCTGATTTTCTCTTCAGAGCCCTGACGTAAGCTTTTTTGGAAAATATGTCTATGACCGTTAATAAATAATTATATCCGTCATTATGCTCCGACAGGGCTTGCATATCGCACAGGTCCGCTTGAAATTGGTTTAAAGGGCGGGGGGCGAAAACCCTGTTTCTTGGAAAATGTATCCTGGCCGGTTTGTGTAGAGTGTAAGCGTCCTGTCCCTGTAGAAATGTTTTAACATTTTCTCGAGGAACCGTCTTTCCCATTTCTTCTTGCACCCCCTTATGGAGCCGCTCTACACCACCGAGGCTACCGGGATGCGCGGGATCATAGTACACTTTTTCCATGAAGCGTGTCTCAGACATGTTGAAAACAGAATGAGAAGGGATGCTCGTTTGAGAGGTATTTATTTTTTTATTAGCTGTTAAGAAATCTTTAGCATACACATTTTGTGAGTAACATGAGTAAATACATTTTGTGAGTAACATGAGCAAATACATTTGTAACATTTGTAATGTGAAAGTACAGATAGTCAAAAACTAGTCCAAGACCAATGCGTTATCATCAATAGAGTTTGAGTTAAGACTTTATGATCTAGACTGAGGCAGATATCATCGTGTAATTTTCCAAGTTCTTCCAAGATGCTTACAGAATGGTTGTTTTGCACAAGTCTGCTGGTCACATCAATGAGCAAAGCATAAAAGGCTATCATATGACATGGTTTTACAACATCGTTGGACAGTTCTTTAAAAATTACTTTAAAACAATCCGACAATCCAGATTTGCTCATAAGCATCGTGTCATTTACCATCTCTTCCCAAAGTGCGGGTCCTGCACACGTTCTGGTTTTTTCCAGCAAGATGTTTTTGTTTGAAGCCGTTTTGTTCTCAATAGCCTGGTACAAGATGTTTATTATCTGACCCTTGATCAATTGGATCTTGACACCTTCTACATCGTTTACAACTTTTCCCCAGAAGCTCCCCATTTTATATCTGAAAACCATTTTCAGATATAAGTGTTTTCAGTCCAGTACTGAGTCACCGTGTCCAGATGTTCCTGTTTAATCTCGCTGTCGTTGTCGGCGATACTCTCGTACATTTGTTGGATGGGAGTGTAGATTAATTCGCTGGATTTCAGCTCGAACAAAAGGGTCTCTGCGGCGATCTTGACTTTCACGTAGTCAGCGTTGACACCGCACGCTTTCAGGAAATTTTGAATAGCAGGAATGAACTTGGGTGTGTAGAGTCTTTTCATCAACATGTAAAAGTTGTTGCGGTAGAAACCCGGTTCGATCACATCCAAACACTGGTGTTGGCGCTGGCTGGGGTGGTCGATCCGACATCCGTTGCAAACCTCACCCTTGTACAGGTCCAGGACGACGCTAAGTAGATGAAGAACGCCTTTTTTTACCAGACCAAAGAATTCAGATGCCCAGCCGTCAAGCTGGTCAGCACCGTTACATACACCCCCGGGAGATCCGATGCGTCGTCGGGCAAAGGCAGATCAGGGGTTGTTGAGCGTGAAAGACTCTCCACACCGCTCACAGAGATTGGAGAACCTGGACGTGAAGAAGCCGGAGACGGCGCAGGATCTCTGCCTTGGAAAGAGACTCGGACAGCTCTGGAAGTGATGCTGAGTCTCTGACGGGTGGTGTCAGTGAGGGTGAGTGAGGACTGGACACCCCAGGATCCGATGCCGAGCGTCCGAGGGGTGGGGTTGGTGGAGGGCTTAGCCAAGGAGTGAGAGACTCCTTAGAATCCGTGGGATCCAAGCGTTGGATGAGTGAGTCAAAGTCCAGCCTGCGAGGCCGAAGCCGACGTTGAGGGCGTTCCGCTTGTGTCTCATCCTCATCCCACAGATAGGAATTGCTCGGATTGTCAGATCCGCTCTTGACGCTTCTGTTGGTAGACATGCTCTCCTTAGTGTTTCACTCCGGTAGTGGGTAACGTATGGTTCAGACGAACGTCTTTTATACATTTGAGATATGGGTGTGGGCTTACACGAGGGAGGACTCTTTTTTTCGTCACCACAGTGTTGTTCCAAAGACGACAATGGTGAAAAAATTTTGTGATTTTATCATCCATTTCATGCATCTTTTCGATCCATGCTGCAAGAGGTAGAGTCAACACGTTGCTGAAAACCCCACAGTCTGAGCTAAAAAGATCCAAGACAAAATACTGTCTCGGTTTCCCTGACATCTCTTCCATCTGCATCTTGTAGCTAGCACGATAGAACCATCTTCCCGTACCCGAGGTTTTCGTCAACCAAATGCTCACAAATGTTTGTTCTGTGGAAGGTTTCTGTTCTGTGTTTTCTTTCTTCTTCACAGCCTTCTTCAGTCACACACACCATTCTCGGTTTGATCAGTTTCAACACACCCCAGTCATTGGAAGACATCGTAGCCGACAACATAGGCCCTCACTGGAAGATTCTTCCCTGCTGATAGAGAATCAGCTCCCCCGTCTTGTAACGGAACACATACCCAAAACTCCCTGTTTGACTATAAGGCTCCAAAGACCATTCTTGCTGCAAAGGCTCAGAAGGTGACGCCTGAGAACGCTGTACAAACACCGTGGATTTTTCAACTACTTTTCCACACAATTCTCTTATAACGGTCACAGCCGTCTCACCAATCACGGATGTAGAACTACTCATGTTGTCCACAGATGGCTATGCCAGGACTATGGCAAAACTGTTTTGTAACTGTTTTGTAACTGTTGCCCTTATTTAAAAAAGGCGGGCAGGTACGGAAGGGGGGGGGGGGGGGGATCCACCCTCCTCCCTTTTTAACTGTTTCCCTTTTTAAAAAAAGGCGGGAAAGGAAAAGGCGGGAAAGGCGGAAAAGGGAGGTGGGGGGGGGGGGGGAACAGATGTGGGCGGGTTCAGGGAAAGGTCAACCTGTCACTTTGACAAGAAGTACCCCATTTCTTCTCTTTTTGGATGATTTACGGAAATTTAAAATTACTTAATGTGCCAATGACTTAACATTAATCAACCAAATTGAAACCATGCCAAAACTGTCTTTTTATTTGATTTTATCTTGATTTATTTTATTAGGGGATCGAGGATATGCCCGGTTTTGACACCACTGACCAACCCTCAGACTCCACAGGAGTTTTATTCAATCAGATTGCATGCGCGCAGTCGCTCCACCATTGAACGCACCATCGGCATGTTAAAGGGGCGCTGGATGTGGTTTGGACACAGAGCCACAACCCCGTGAGGATGTGCGTCCTGACGCAATGATGGGGCCAGACTGCAGGCACGCGGTTCACGTTCGAGCGCGATTAATTGCCCGTTTGTGAATAAAATGCATTATTGTAACAATCCGAGCACAGCTTTTCACGTTTATTTTTTTTACATTCTTCTTTTTTTACATTCTCGTTGATTTCTTTAAGCGTGTTGGCTATAGTCATCAGGGTTGAGGCAATTTTATCAAGCGTGTTAGCCTCCTTTCTTGATTGTTCAACACGGCGTCAGAAATCAGGCGTGGAGAGGCAAGCTTGGGCATTTCGCTTTGGGCATTTTGCTGCTTTTGCTCTGTCTAAGGGTCCTGCTGCAGTTCCTTTTATGGGCATTAGTGGGCGGTGACTATGCTAATCGTA
>NW_026622201.1:0-12418 GCF_003711565.1 Takifugu flavidus | reverse complement strand
TGGTTTGTCTGAGTCTTAACATAAGAGTAAAGAACAGCGCGGGTGACAAACTACACCCTCACACCATGCCTCTCGGGGGCAGCAGGGGAAAGTTGACTGTACCTAAAGGCAAAACTGTGCTGAACTCATGTTATTGTGGCGTAACTCAGTTTAACACCTGCTTTGCCGTACCTTGAAGTATCCACTGATAACTAACACATCACCAGCACATGGTGAATATTTAAATGGGGGATTGGTGACAAATGGACCACCCCAACGTTTCCCTAAAATGGTGTTGTTGTTGATTCAGTTCATTCACACACAAAAAAAACTGTTTAAGTTGCTTTACGACCACTTTAATGAGCTTTGAGGACAAAATCAACTACAATAATGGGTCATTTTTTGGGGTTTGGGGTTTTTTGGCATACCATCTTATAACAAAAATAAATGACAATAAAATGAGAATTCTATATGAAAACGGATATAATGAGTTTGGTAAATATATACTGTATTTTATTTATTTATTTTGCAGTAAACCAGTCCTTAGTTCCCCTCAGACTGAAAGTTAGATTCTAGCATCATTTCCTGATGTGTGCACATTTGCCATTCTGCTCATTCTGGCCACATTTATAACCACATGTCAACAATCTTTGTGGTTTTTTGTTGCAGAGTGATTATTCAGAGTCACAACTCACACATTAGGTCCACAGCAAAGACGCATCCATTTTATCATCCTGGGTGAAATACCTCTTGAATGATTTTCTTATTTCTTTCTATTTCTAAATTTCACATTCAAAGTCTTTTCAGCCTCTGACACCAGAGTAAATGCACTCTGGGGGTAACTCCCCCTTTGCTTCATGCCTTTTCTTTCTTGAGGGGAAATTCAGCGTTACATAGCTCTCTTCTCTCAACTCGCCATCCTGAAAATAATCAACACACGTTAAATCTCCAATGATGACGTGTAAATCTGAGGCGGTGTCCAAAACCAACCCCTATACCCTCTATAGTGAGGAACTCAATGTATCCACTGTGACACAGCACCAGTGCGTGTTTGATATTTGTTAATTTGTAGGGAGAAAATAAAATTACTCCAGCACTGATGTCGATGAATAATGCAAATGTAGGAAACACATTGTTTATTAAGACAATTCAAATAAAATTACACACAGATACAAATATGACGACGTTATCACTCAGCTTTTAAGAGTTTTAAGAGCTGCTTTGTATCCATAGAAGGACCGATTTAAAATTTAAAATTGGTCTGGTCAGGTTTGATCAGTTCTGCTCCTCTCAACCTGAAATTGTTTCTTATTATTGTTCATTGTATTATTGTGATTATTGTAGATTTTTCTTTTTAGCAGTTTTGGTGTTTTAATTTCTATATTGTCTATATTTCTATATTGTACTCTGCAAAGAACTGCTGTAAAAGTCAGTGTTGATCACTGCAATCAACAGGTAAAGACATGATAAACAGCCATACATAATGTTAATAATAATGATTGTCCATGTTTTCTCCCAGACCAGTGAGGAGCAGGATTTGGTTTACGCCATTCCAAACATTGCTCGAAGAAAATCAGTGAGAAATGATGATACAGAGAAGGAAGAAAGAAGCATCTACTCTGATGTCAGGGAATACTCTGGAGGGGCTGATTAAGGCTGACTTCTACATTATACTTCATTTTACCATATTTTTGGTCATTTTCCTTCATTAACAAATGAAATGTGTGCAAAGAGATGCTGTGTTTTACGTATTTAACTCACTGTTAACTAAATGCCATGCCTCTCGGGGGCAGCAGGGAAAGTTGACTGTACCTAAAGGCAAAACTGTGCTGATGTTATTGTGACGTTGTGGCAGGACGAGGAACGACTCAGACTGAGCAGATGGTTTAAACGTCTTTATTCCGCATCCACCAGACAATACTAAATGGCGCTTCGAACAGTGCATCTAATGAAGGACTAACCACGCCCATCACCCCATGCATCACCTGGGTGTGAGATACACCCCTATGTGTCCGCCACAATGTAACTCAGTTTAACGCCTGCTTTGCCGTACCTTGAAGTATCCACTGATAACTAACACATCACCAGCACATGGTGAATATTTAAATGGGGGATTGGTGACAAATGGACCACCCCAACGTTTCCCTAAAATGGTGTTGTTGTTGATTCAGTTCATTCACACACAAAAAAACTGTTTAAGTTGCTTTACGACCACTTTAATGAGCTTTGAGGACAAAATTAACTACAATAATCGGTCATTTTTTGGGGGTTTTGGGTTTTTTGGCATACCATCTCATAACATTTAAAAATAAATGACAATAAAATGAGAATTCTATGTGAAAACGGATCCAATGAGTTTGGTATATATATATTTTATTTATTTATTTTGCAGTAAACCAGTACTTAGTTCCCCTCAGACTGAAACTTAGATTCTCGCATCATTTCCTGATGTGTGCACATTTGCCATTCTGCTAATTCTGCCCACATATATAACCACATGTCTACAATCGTTGCAGTTTTTTGTTGCAGAGTGATTATTCAGAGTCACCACTCACACATTAGGTCCACAGCAAAGACGCATTCATTTTGTCATCCTGGCTGAAATACCTCTTGAATGATTTTCTTATTTCTTTCTATTTCTAAATTTCACATTCAAAGTCTTTTCAGCCTCTGACACCAAAGTAAATGCACTCTGAGTAAATGCACTCCTTTGCTGCATGACTTTTCTTTCTTGAGGGGAAATTCAGCGTTACATAGCTCTCTTCTCTCAACTCGCCATCCTGAAAATAATCAACACAGGTTAAATCTCTAATGATGACGTGTAAATCTGAGGCGGTGTCCAAAATCAACCCCTATACCCTCTATAGTGAGGAAGTCAATGTATCCACTGTGACACAGCACCAGTGCGTGTTTTATATTTGTTAATTTGTAGGGAGAAAATAAAATTACTCCAGCACTGATGTCGATGTGGTACATAGACATTAAGTGTCTGCAAACTTTGGCTGCCACAAATATAGTGATGCATTTGGGCATTTATGGTGAAAGCTATGCATTACTTGTTTCATTGTTGCAGGATATATCATGACTGACCTCCAACTGTAGCCTTGAGTAACACAGTTTTTATAAAAAGAATATACATTTGACAAAAGTTGAATCATCATCACTCAACCATGTAAACAAAATTTACTTTTGGGGGTTTTGCTTATTATTTGCTAAATTATTGCTAAGTTATTTGATGTGCCTTCGGCCCCCCAGTGGTCACAGAGGTCCTAAGCAGGAGGAGGAGAGGAAGCGAGCATGCACGCAAAGGCATCACTAAAGATACAAAGTGGAACAGAGGAGTAAGTCCGCAGTGGTTGGTGACACTGTGATTTTCTTTCAGAACCTGTTTATAAGCATGAGTTTGTCTGGAAAGGTAAAATAAAACAGATTTGCTTCCTAGGAACAATTTTAGAGTCGTTCCTTTTTGTTGTCAAATGAACACACATGTATCTCCAGGATTTTAATCACAGACCACCAAGGAAAAACTGCATCTTTGCCTAGTTAACGCTCCCTACCCTTTCATCCAATATATGCTGCCACAAGTCGTCATTCGCTAAGGAATTTCCTTCTGTTTCCTACAAAGATGAAACCCAATTTTATATAAACAGACCTGTCTTCTGTTTCACCATCCGCTCCATCTCTACCATCACTCACCTCACTCACTCTCTGTCTGGAGGACATAAAGGCATGAATGAGCCAGAACTTTCTCCTGAATAACTTGTTCATGCCTTCATCTCTTCCAGGCTGGACTAATGCGACTCACTCCTGATAGGAACCAAAAATCTCCAGAAACTTGAGTCTATTCAGAACAGAGCTGCAAGACTCCACCAGTGCATCCACGCTAACGCTCCCGACCTCAAAGAGCTGCTCATTCTGCACAACACAACACGCTCCCTCGGTTCAAAATCCTCACCCTGAGGGACCGGGGCCCTTTGAGGTCCCCACAGACACATTTATTAAAAACAACTTTTAAAGACTTTTTTTTCCCCCATACATATGTGACTGCTTTCATGCATTTATGTTTTATGATGGATTGTTTGGCACTTTTTGATTTTTATTTATTTCTTTTATTATTTATGTATTTATCTATTATTATTAGTAATGGTACTACTACTACTACTACTACTAATAATAATGTTATTGTTATTATTAACTCCATGACATACTTTGATAAAGAGTCAGCCTGGTTAATATATAGGGTATGATTCATTTCACATTATCCACACATATATTTACCTCCAGATGATCCTCAGCTGAGCTGTGGGGGTCACCAGTAGTGAGGACTGCTGGTTTTCCTATTAAAGAAAGCATCAGTGCTAAAAAAGCTTTATTCAAAAAATCAAATAAATGTTGATTTTGAATGACAATCAGTGAAGCGATGGACCTACGCTTACTGCAGATGATTAAAGCAGCCAGCGGCACGCAGCAGACGGACAGTATTCCGATCACAACAACGAATTGGACCCGTGCATCTGCTGGAAATGGAAACCATCACTCATTTCACGTGTGTTTTCTATAAAATCATTATAAGGAACCAAGAATAAGAACTGAAACAACAGCGAATGTAACCTAACAGTTCCATACACGCAGTAACACAATATATTTATACATAGTTGTGCCACAAATGATAATAGCACAGTTTGTTCAGTCAATTCAAAAAATGTTTCCAACTTTAACCCAATACCAGCAAATCCAGCATCTTTCCTGCCACCCAACCCATATTACTCCTTTACATGTTAAATAAAACTGATGAAGATGGGAGATCTTTTTTGTTGTTGTTTTTTTAGGTCTGCAGCACTAATTACCTCGAATAAACTGAAAACACGTTCACAATAGCGCAGTAGAGCTTTGAGATGCTTCGGATGTTTTTACCAAGTAAATGATTGCATAATCACCACACTCCTGCTTATCTGAGAACTGCCTTGCAAAAGTCCAAAGAGAACAAAAGAAGGACAACACTGCAAATTATCCAGCCAACCTCATCAAAACTATACAAGAAAAATTGGTTAATTGTCAGTAAATATATTAATACAGGTAATATTAAATATGTTTCCTTTACTTGGCAGCTGCGTGGTTCCTCCACCAAAAAGGATCTGCCCACACATGTCCACTGCGCAGTAGTACGTTCCTTTATCAGAGACGTTGACCGTTTTGGACAAAGTATAAAACAGCTTCTTTCCTCCCCTTCACAGCTGCTGTGGCTGGGTGTGTAAATGATACTGGGGTGGGATTCTCCTGACCCCAGTCTGATCCAGTACACATTGTCTTCAGCTGGACACGTGTGCCGTTTTTTTTCCTTCTTGGAGTGGAGCGAGCACTGGAGAGTCACCGACCCACCCGGGTGGACTGATTTGCTTTGTTTCACCTGTAGCGAGTTCTGACCTTTGTGGTCTGGGTGAAGTGGATGGAAAAGAGAAAGCATGTTATTCTCAACTCTTTCACCAGAAAAAAGACTCAGGTGTGGTCTTACGTTACCGTTCACAATCAAAACTGTTCCGTTGGTAAATGACATTTCGTACGCTTTTCCTGCTTGACACAAGTATGTCGCTTCATCTTCTTTGGAAGCGTTTCTGATCTTAAAAAGATGCAGAGAATTCTCTGTGGTTGCTGTAAATCTTGATGTGTTAAACTGTCCTCGGAGCGACACTTTGCTGTAGCCACTTGCAAATGTCTGAGCTAAGTAACCAAACTTTATTTTGTGTAAGAAAAACCCAGTTATATCAGCAGAGGCTGGACATGTCAAGGTGACATTATCGCCCTGGTTAACCACACGCACAGGGATCTTGTGAGGAACGTCTTCATTTTGAGCTGGAGGCAATGAAAACAACAGAAGAAACAAAGCAAATTAGTATCTACCTGTTTCGATCTTTTAACTGGAATTATATTGGTTGCAGTCATTTCAACATAAAAAAGGGCACTTACATAACCTACTGAGGAGAATCAGAGCAGCCAGACCTCCAACCATGTGATGCAGCATCTTTCTCTTGCACAATTGGTGTGGTAGCTCACTAACAGTCCTCTCAATATGGGAACGCTTACAGTGTAACTATTCTGATTGGCTGAAAAGCAGGAAATGTGTTTTTTGTAAATATGCCCATCACATTTTCAGACTACAGACTCTTTAATTCGTCTTTGCTGATGCGGTTGAGGGTAAACTTTAACGCACGAGCATTCAATATAAAATCAATATAAAATCTGAGCATGAGAAGCATTTTATGTGATCTTTGTTATTGTGGTTTAGTGCTTGTTACTACTTTTAAAATTCATAACCCAACATGCGGAACCTAAAAGTTGATGGAGGCAGAGGCAGATTCAAGTCAATAAAGCATGCAATCTAGCAGGTATTTAAAAGGTGTAATGTCGCCCTGCTGGTGATTTGCTGTGCATGCACTGAGAAAATAAAATTCCAAAGAATCAAAATCAAAACTTCCTTTGGTGTCCATTTGAGGTTTAAGTTTTCGGCCCTAAAGTAGAGCCGCAACTCGAAACATGAAGAGCAGTTCACAAGGTTTATATACAGCTTCATCAAAAAGCAAAGGGTTAGTCCAATTTGTTAATATTAATTAAACACAAGAAAAGGGTGGAACATTAATGACTGGAAATGACTGTCTGATGCTGATCATGAACGAGACACTGTGGGAAATATCGGGAGGGGAATGAGTCCCTCAATGACACTAATTTTAAATTTTAAGGTTCTTTTTTGCACAATCTGGGGCTCATCGGGGGGGGGGGGGTCAAATAATTAAAAAACATTAACTTGATGACATAATTCATATTCACTCACAGAAATAAGTGTTTAAATCCTCAGAGAGAGAATAAGTGCTTTGGTATATTGCACCCCTTAACATGACCCATAAGTGAATTTTTAACATTTATGTCAAACTGTCACCTTTATTTTGGAATCTTCACACGTAAAAGCACATCACATCACCAGCATCACTATATAACTGCTCCGGCTCTTCTGCTTCTTGTGACATCCTTTGATGTCAGGAAATGAAAGAAGAACCCAAATAACTCTCACACTCGATGCTCAGAAATAAACCCATGGGCTCAAATCCAAATTAATTTGACAATAAAAAAAAGTCTGTCAGAGACTGGGTTGAGGAGCAGAGGGGTCTTGGTTCAAGGCCCGGTGCCTACAAAACAAGTGTTCTGGTAGTAGGGCCAGGTGTCAGGACACATTTGGAGTGTAGCCGAGGTACCCTTGAGCAAGGTAATGCACCTCCAAATGCTGCAATGAGCTGGCAACTCATTCAAGCAAGTAGCGATAGGAAGGAATGAAATGAAATAAGATATTTCATTTGTCAGTTTGTGGTTGTTTAGGATGAAACATGCACATCAGCCCAGATAAGTATTCAAAGGTTATTTTCAAATAACCTTTTACTGTCTTTTAGCAAAAAACCTACCACAAAATAATAAATAACTAATAACTACAATACCAAAATACTGATAATTAAATTAAACACATTATACTGCATTGCATCTTTTCTCTACCTCGAGGTGGTAGCCCAACCATGCATGCATGTGTGTGTGTGTGTGTGTATGTGTGTGTGTACATCTGCATCTAATTCAGGAGTGACCGCCACAAATTTAACATCCTGTCAGAGATGTTTTTAACTGGTTTCAGAGACCATTTTAGTCGTGTTTAATGTGGTGGGGAACTGGCTGGTGTGTGTGTGTGTGTGTGTGTGTGTGTGTGTGTGTGTGTGTGTGTGCGTGTGTTGGGGGACGTTAGACCAGTACTATCATTTTGAGTCACATGTGCTATAGCTGAGAAGAAAGACTAGATTTTTTTGTAGAAGTGGGGAAGTAATATTCATTTATCCTCACAATAAGATGTGCCTGGCCTTTTGATTCTTTACTTGTGCTTGTTGGTTATTTTTGACACATTTCCTACTGAAATGGAAGTTACTATATTAAATTTGTCATTTAGAAAATCTAAAGTTCATCTATCACTTCAGCTGCACTGAACTATATTTGATGATCTCATGACCTAGCAAGCATATCACGAGCATCTATTTTTAAGAAATCATGATTAACAGATCAATTTCAGTTGCACATTACTGTGAATTACTATCAACTCCCACCAGCTATTTTTTTACGGCCCTTGCACTGTCAGCCCCTGAAGGTGCACCTCACAGGAATTTAAATTTGAGTCATTGTTGTCCATTTTTTTCATGCCAGTACAAATAGGCAAGTTTTGTAATTCATAATCCAAGTTAAATATGCATTGTTACTATTTATAGATATGACAACCATTTTTGTTTTTGATAAGGAAAACAATAAGTTTCCATTTCGACTGCATGCCTTGCCCAACTGACAAACATCGGTCTGTGGTATTTGCTTCTCATCACCTTTGAAAGAAAACAAGCCAGAGAAAAAGTAGACTGTGGTTGGCTGCATGTCTTTCTTTTACCAGAACCCATATGACTTGCTCAACAGGATACTGGCCCCAACAAATGTCTCAAACAATTTTAGTGCAGTGTTAACAATGTGTAGCTCTGACTTTTTAGTGAGTTGACCTTAATCAGTATAGACAAAAGAAAAGATTTATCAGCTCAAAATTTACCCTCTGCCTCTTCAGTTAACCCATTCATAGCATTAGATAACATCTGCTAAAACTATTAGTGGGTGTAGGTGAAGGACAGCTGCACCAGTGGTCCAAGGATCAAAAATCAAACTAAGTAGACAGATGATGAAACATTTTTGACATGTTTTTTGTTACGCCTGTTCGCCATAAAATCTCTCTGTTGGGAATTAAAAAATAAATAAAAATTGCAATTCTTGAAACATCTGAGAAGCAGTTTTATTTTCATATGCTTTAAAAAGAAGTAGACCCTAAAGCCTCATTATGACCAAACCCACCACGAATGTGTGAATTTTCCATGGTCCTTTGACACCATGCAAGTGAGAAACAGAGCAAGAGAGAGAGAGAGTGTTTGTGTGTGTGTGTGTGCGCGCGCGTGTGTGAGAGAGAGAGCACGCAGTGACAGTCCAAATGCAAATGAATAATTGAGTTTCATTTTTGCTGTGAGGCAGGTGTGAATGTGATGTACAATAACTCCAATTGTGTAACTAAGAAAGTATCAAGGAAACCATGCAATAAAAAAAATAAAAAAATGACATGTGGTCATGCTCTGGAATACAGATGTACTATTATAATGTTTGTCTATTTCATAGTCATGATACTCAAAAAAGGTTGTTTCTGCAGTGCACAAATCACTAAGCACATTGTTTCATAGACCTGGTTGCAATTTACCAAGTTTACAGTGGCGGTGCAACTCTTTAGTGTTGCTTCCTTTTGCAGAGCGAGTGGAAGTGCTGTTGAGACTTTATTTGTATCTGTACACATCTACTCATGACTGATTATCTGTGCAGGCCACAAGACTTTTGCTCAGAAAGTCTCTCATGTACCCACCAAAGTAAAAGTGGGTTAATATTTACTAATGTTAGAAGTCATAAAGGGCAACGTCGCAGCTATATTTGTGTGGTGGAAAATAGCACCACACCCTGTCCTTTGTCTGTGGTTGAGATGAGCTAGTTAGAAACCTTGATCCCTATTCTGTCAGCGGTTGCACGTGTTTTCTCGGCGAGTAAAGTTTCTGCAAAATGTCTACCTGGAAATTCACAGTGATGCACTGGTTCACGGTGTGTCTGTGCAACTTCGACCTCTTGGTCATTTGTACTTTACCAGTATGAACTGAATTGTATGAATTGTCCAGTATTTCACTAGGGTTTGAGTTTTAAAAAGGAAAACAAGGGTTTGTGTTGCAGCTTAAGGTTCATATTTATAATTTAGGTCAGGAAAGGGTCAAAACTCTTTATCTGCTTATAGTTCAAAAACAAGTATGAGAAAAAACAGTTCCTGATTTTAAATTTAAACTCCTCAGTGGTTTTATTTTCTAGAGTTCCTTGAAAGTAGAGGAATAGACGGCCAGTGGATGGGAGTAAGAGTAACAAGTCAAGGTCCTGGGAAAAATGTAATGGTGAGTAACACAACCTGAAAGAATAAAGCAAAAACTGGAAAACTGAAAACCGGTCTTCACCTGTTTTCTTATCTGTCTCTGTAGATGTGCGCCCATCGATACCAGCAATGGGTCCCAGTTGCCTTTGTGGCTCACCTATTGACAGGCCAGTGTTACCTCTTAGGAGATGACCTGCAGGCACAGGTCCAGGTCCAGCAAGACAAGACGTGGAGGAGGGTGTTTGTGACTCTGAACATCTCAGCAATTTCCGGAACAACCACCATTGGTTTGCATATTGCCAACAGGGTCATGGAGCATCTTTTGCTAAGGATGGCCAGTCTCTGTTATTCGGAGCACCGGGGGCATATTCTTGGAAAGGTGAAGACTGATTTTTTGATAAGGACATCTTAAATGAGACATGTTTTCATGTTTGTGAGGGTCTTCAGGCATCAAAGTTTGCATGTCATTCTAATATTTATAATAATTTTATGTGATTTATCAGGAATCGTACGCATGGAGGCTATAGACGACTTTCCATTTCCAATTGATGACCCACGGGAGACCGGAGATATTGACCACTTTAATCCCGAGCTTATTCCTCTCCTGAGGAACAGCTACCTGGGTTGGTTTGAGTTTTGGTCTTACTCTTTTCCCATGTTGAATGAAAGTTATAGTTTCACTAATAAGTGTAATGGGTCTGTCCTCCAGGATTCTCCATTGACTCTGGTCTGGCTCTTATCAGGAAGGGTGAGCTGACCATCGTTTCAGGAGCTCCCAGAGGAGGTTACAGTGGTCAGGTGGCCTTTCTTAGGCCAGACCCTAGAGCCAAGAAACACTTGTCTGTGGAGTTGGTCCTCTCTGGTCCGGGTCTGGCCTCTTCTTTTGGATATGATGTGGCTGTAGCTGATTTCAACGGTGATGGGTAGGTTTATTTTAGAACAATATCTAATTAAATTATCTTTTATTTATCCTCCGAGACCTTCAACTCTCTCCCAGCCTCTTTACAGTCAATGATGGTATTACTGTACAATCACCTAACAATCAATATTGACATTAGTGGCTGTTTTTTTCTTTTCCAAAGATGGGAGGACCTTGCTGTAGGGGCACCACAGTTCTATAAGAAAGATGAGTTAGTTGGAGGAGCAGTGTATATACAGTATATATTAACGACAATGGGAGAAACTGGGAGAAGATCGCTCCAATTCAGCTTCTTGGACAACAAAGCTCCATGTTTGGACTCGCCGTGGAAAACATAGGAGACATCAATCAAGATAATTATGAAGGTTAAGTCATTTTAATATAAAAACGACGGACACACTGAAACGTCAACCACAGAGCTGGCAAAGGAGCCGTCAAAGCAGACGAAAACCTAGTAAACAGCGACCTCTGCGGTCATGTGTGACAACTACAAGCTGATAATCTAGCTGAAAAAGAACTGCAGCATATTTTAAATACAAATCACACGCTTAAGAACAATGCCACGGACCAAAAACTAATATCGTGTATGTTACTGTTGTTTCCATTGTTAGATATTGCTGTTGGAGCACCATATGATGGGTCTGGCCGAGTGTATCTTTACTGTGGCTCGTCAAACGGTATCAACACAAAGGCAGCGCAGTTAGGGACGTAAATATGGAAGCCTGGAAGGGACATTTCTGCCGAAAGGGAGATTGACTGTTCTCTTTTCTTCAGGTGCTCTCATCCAGATCCAGATCTGTGACGCTGTTTGGATATTCACTGTCCGGGAACTTGGACGTGGACGATAATCTGTACCCTGATTTGGCTGTAGGATCTCTGTCCGATTCTGTCTTTGTTTATAGGTATTTAAAACTTAAGCACGTGGAGATGAAGACAATTGAATTGAAATGATCAACAGGCTTTCTGCGTTCCAGAGCGAGGCCCGTGGTCCGTGTCAGCAGCACCCTGCGAGTTACACCGGATAACATAGACATCACTAAGGAACAGTGTGATAAACGTACATGGTATGGTATAAAACGCAAACGATAACATGACATGACAACAGGAAGCACCTTTGATCGGGTGTTCTTTTGCACTTGTACAGTTATTTTACAGCTCAAGCGTGTTTTTCTTACATATCACACCTGGAGTCTTTCAACCCAAAACTGAGTAAGTTTCTCTTCTATTTGATTGACTGAAGATGTAACTTAATAGGAGTAAAACAGCTGTGAAGTGATATTTAAAAAATGCATTTACATGATATCTCTTAAAGGCTGCTTAACTGAAGCGTCTGCAGCATCCACATGCATAATTTTCTCCCCTTTGCAGTACTCAATTACACTTTTGAGGCTGATATTAGGAAGAGCAATGTCAGGCTTCCTCCCAGAGTGGGTTTTCTGGGGGTTCCTCGAGGGAAGCTGGAGCTGCCGGGGCAGGATATGGAAATCTGTACTGACATCAAGCTCAGACTCCTG
>NW_026622200.1:0-12443 GCF_003711565.1 Takifugu flavidus | reverse complement strand
TAATAACATGAAAGAGGATATATGAACATGTGACTTAATAACATATGAAAGAGGATATATGAACCTATGACTTAATAACATATGAAAGAGGATATATGAACATATGACTTAATAACATATGAAAAAGGATATATGAACATATGACTTAATAACATGAAAGAGGATATATGAACATGTGACTTAATAACATATGAAAGAGGATATATGAACATATGACTTAATAACGTATGAAAGAGGATATATGAACATGTGACTTAATAACATATGAAAGAGGATATATGAACATATGACTTAATAACATATGAAAGAGGATATGTGAACATGTGACTTAATAACATATGAAAGAGGATATATGAACATATGACTTAATAAGATTTGAAAGAGGATATATGAATATATGACTTAATAACATATGAAGGAGGATATATGAACATGTGACTTAATAACATATGAAAGAGGATATATGAACATGTGACTTAATAACATATGAAAGAAGATATATGAACATATGACTTAATAGATTTGAAAGAGGATATATGAATATATGACTTAATAACATATGAAGGAGGATATATGAACATGTGACTTAATAACATATGAAAGAGGATATATGAACATGTGACTTAATAACATATGAAAGAGGATATATGAACATGTGACTTAATAACATATGAAAGAGGATATATGAACATGTGACTTAATAACATATGAAAGAGGATATATGAACATGTGACTTAATAACATATGAAAGAGGATATATGAACATGTGACTTAATAACATATGAAAGAGGATATATGAACATGTGACTTAATAACATATGAAAGAGGATAAATGAACATGTGACTTAATAACATATGAAAGAGGATATATGAACATGTGACTTAATAACATATGAAAGAGGATATATGAACATATGACTTAATAACGTATGAAAGAGGATATATGAACATGTGATTTTTCCACTATAACACACACACATACACACATCAGTATCAGTGTTCCAAATCCTGTTTCTGTTTCTGCCAGCTCTTCCTCCAGCGATTACCCCGCATCTTGCGCATGTCCCGCCCTGCTGAGGCAGAGCCGTACTGGGATGGAGCGTTACCGCGGCGATCCAGCTCAGTGGGCTCCATGGCCTCGGCTGAGGAGTACGACAGTGTGAAGTCCCGCAGTGAGCTGATGTTTGAGAAACAGTCTGGGAGACACGGACTGGTGACCCGAGTCACACACGCTGCCAGGACGTTTCCAGAAACATTTAAACACATGAGATATAGAAGCATCAGTAGCTTCATTTGAGTTCTGAGCTTTGGTGTCTGTGTGGAGCTGTGAAACCACAAGAAGAGGGAGGAGCCATCAGCTGTACGCAGAGATCAAGCCGGCTGTGGATGGAGCCACTACATCATTAAACACATGCGCAACAAGAACGACTACAATGAGCTCAGAGGGTTCAAACAGAGTCCTCAACCCAAAGTCTGATTTAAAAAGATCAAAAGTGGCGTAAATGTCTGGTCCTGACAGGAGAAGGATAACTGGAGCGGCATCGCTCGTACAGTAGACCCACTCTGCCTCTTCCTGGTTACCCCGGTGATGACCTTTGGCACCGTAATCATCTTTCTGACGGGAATCTGTAACCAACCTCCTCATCTGCCCTTCAAGGCGAAGCTGCTTCTGCTTTGTCGACCATCGACTGATCTCCTGAAAGTCCACCAGCGCTTTTTAAAAACTGAATTCTTCATCTATGGAGGGAGTAGACGGCAGATGTTTCCACAGATGTTCTTCACCAGTGGTCAGTGAGTGATGCAGCAGATGAGCGGGAGTTGACTGGCTTCAACCAGCTACCGTCTCAATGTCTCCAGCCCATAGTGTGGATTCTCTACGAGATCAGACAGCAGCTTCACTCCTGAATCCTTCAGCTGGTTCCCACTCAGGTCCAGTTCTCTGAGATGGGAGGGATTGGACCTCAGCGCCGAGGCCAGAGAGCCAAAGCTGATCTCTGATAAGCTGCAGTCCCATAATCTAAATAAAGAAGGGAAACTTTTATAAGGTTATAAGTGAAACCAGTATTAATCTGAAAGGTTAATCAAAGGCATGATCTGTAAATATTTAATTTAGTTACAGGTTAAAAATGATAATAATATGTAATTACCACAATTCCAACCTCTCAGGTTTGCACTGTTCCAGAGGAGAATATATATTGTTCTGGCCCTCACTCTTCCCAGGTTCTCCCACCTCTTTCCCTCCATCTCATCATGGAGATCCATCTCACCTGTGGCTCATCTTTAAAGGCACAACCTGTCTTAGATGACTTCCTGTCTCCCTCACCATCTCCCTCCTCGTTGGCTGGTGTCTACCAGGCACCCTCACCTAGTTTTGTCTAATTTTGGTTACCATCTGTCGGCTTTTTCATTGTCCTTAAATCAGTTTATCATGAATAAGTGGTCCCCGTGTGGCCCTCCCTCCTGAAGGAACTGGGCACAACACACACACTCAGAAAGTGTGAGGACCCTCGGATGGAATAATGGACATTTTTGAGAATGGTGTTTACCTCAGAGTTTCCAGTCGGCAGTTTGGAAAGTGGAGAAAACCACAGAGCAGCTTCACTCCTGGATCCTTCAGCTGGTTCTGACTCAGGTCCAGTTCTCTGAGATGGGAGGGATTGGACCTCAGCGCCGAGGCCAGAGAGCCACAGCTGATCTCTGATAAACTGCAGTCCCTTAATCTAAATACAGAAGGGAAACTTTTATAAGGTTATAAGTGAAACCAGTATTAATCTGAAAGGGTAATCAATGGCATGATCTGTAAATATTTAATTTAGTACAGGTTAAAAATGATAGTAATATGTAATTACCACAATTCCAACCTCTCAGGTTTGCACTGTTCCAAAGGAGAATATATATTGTTCTGGCCCTCACTCTTCCAGGTTCTCCCACCTCTTTCCCTCCCATCTCATCATGGAGATCCATCTCACCTGTGGCTCATCTTTAAAGGCACAACCTGTCTTAGATGACTTCCTGTCTCCCTCACCATCTCCCTCCTCGTTGGCTGGTGTCTACCAGGCACCCTCACCTAGTTTTGTCTAATTTTGGTTACCATCTGTCGGCTTTTTCATTGTCCTTAAATCAGTTTATCATGAATAAGTGGTCCCCATGTGGCCCTCCCTCCTGAAGGAACTGGGCACAACACACACACTCAGAAAGTGTGAGGACCCTCGGATGGAACAATGGACATTTTTGAGAATGGTGTTTACCCCAGAGTTTCCAGTCGGCAGTTTGGAAAGTGGAGAAAACCACAGAGCAGCTTCACTCCTGGATCCTGCAGCTCGTTCTCACTCAGGTCCAGTTCTCTGAGATGGGAGGGATTGGACCTCAGCGCCGAGGCCAGAGAGCCACAGCTGATCTCTGATAAGCTGCAGCCAATCAATCTGAAAAATGCAGGATGAGGTTATACGGTGCAGGTCTGCATGTTATCTGCGTCAGTACTAAACCTACGTTAGTTCTTAGTTGGGTCAGACCTGAATTCACGATATTACAAGGAATTTTTTTAATGTGGTGCATCACAGCAGTGTTGAGAACAGCCTCACTTCACCATCTTAGCAGCTGGTATATAGGTAGAAAAATGAAGACTGACCTGAGCCTCTCCAGTTTACAGTTTGGACTCTCCAGTCCAGAACAGAGCCGCTTCACTCCTGAATCCTGCAACGTGTTGGAGCTCAGGTCCAGAACCCTCAGATGGGAGAGGTTGGACTTCAGAGCTGAGGCCACAGAATCACAGCTGGTCTCTGATAAACTGCAGTCACTTAGTCTAAAATAACAATTATTTTGAGAGAAGTCAAATAAAGATCAACATGTACCAGAGCAAAACACAGCTTACAAGCAACAAACCTCTGGTCCTGCACCGGCTTATCTGCCGTATGTTCCTATTTTGGGTTCTTTCAGGGCGGTTGGACAAGATCTACAGCGTATGTAAAGTGTGTGTAGGTCAAAATACCTTCCAAGTTTGTGAGACCACATTTCTCAGTAGCACTCAACTCTTGTCAGGAGTTGGGACAAAGCGACCCACTCCTGACAGCTTGTGGGCGATGCTGCAGCGACCCTGCAATCCCTACACTCTCTGGTGAAACCAAATCAAAGGTTTTAGACACTGCTGGATGCTGGAAGGGTGGCTATAGTCTGGACGCATCGTTCCCCTGACTGCACATTTCTCCAACAATGATTGGCAGCTGGTGTCACTTGTTCTCCAGATGAGAAGGAAAGAGAGCCCCCCCACAGTGTGTTTGATTGCCCCACTGCAAGCTCAATGCTGCCAGAAAACATTGCAGGAGCATCAATTCCCCTCAGGGCATCAACAAGGACCTCAGGAAAAGGTGCAGCTGCCACCTACTAGAGACAAGCACACTGAGCTGAGATTCAAAGCCCTCTCCTCCCAAGAGAAGAGCTTGTTTGTTGGAGGCTCTTCTGGGCGATACCTGGTGCCACAGCTCCAGCTCAGCCCGTCTCTGGAGCTGAGGTGGAGCTTAGCAAGTTTCATGGTTCTCCACCACTTCCTCTCGCTGAGGACCTTCTCAGCTGGTGGTTTCTGCTCCACCTTCCAAGTTGAGCAGGTGATACTTCTGCATTCCTGCCACCAGTGTCTCTGCAGAAAGAGTCTTCTCTCCTGTTTATATTAGATTATAGAATATTAGGATTTTTGGTTGTTGTCTTAGATGTTGTTGACTAAGAGCAGGTTTTTCTTTAATAACACAGAAAGATTCGATGAGAAGAGCAAATGTATTATTTTATGAGCTCCTTCCACTACTATTATATTCACATACTTCCATATTGTCTTAGATTGCAAGCTGCATTTATTGCATCGTTCATAGAAAGTCATATTTGTGAGGAGAAAAACTCCAATAAGGTCATTTTCTTTAATGACCATTACAACAGAAGGAGGCGATGAACAAACAGATTTATCTAAAAATGTGTGAAAACGTATGGATGGAAACATTTTTAAAACGGTTGCATTGTGTAGAATCGGTGTAGAATCAACTTGTTGACTTCTGATTTGGACTCCAATGGAAGTGAGGTGCAACAATTGTGGATGCTGAAAGCTTCAGATCTTCATGAAGGTTTCTGTGGTTGGACTGACCTGCTGCCCCTTTAAGAGGGAGGCAGGTTTGGGCTTCTGGCTGGAATGAAGCCACCTCAGATGAGAATGACTGCAGGCTTTCGGTACCAAGGTTTAACAGGTGCTCACTTCACACTTGGGCTTTTCTCTTTTTTGGGATGGCTTTTCTCAGGAGAGAAGGGGCATGGCACACTGCAGCAGCTTTCTTTTTGGGGTTTTCTAGTTTTCCTTCTGATCTTTAAAAGACAGGAAGAACCATTTTTGATGGGTCTGAATGTTTGGGCGGTTTTGTGGCCAGCCTAAAATAAAACAAGACAAATCTACAACTGATACTTCCTTTCTAGTCATTGATGACCATCCTCACATGGGACAGATTTCCACAACCAATTTAATACTGCAAATCTGTCCTGTGTGGTCTTTTTTCTGAGAACTGTAACACTACGTTTATAACAAAGATCAAACATGTAAACAGTTATTGTCTAACTAGTTACACCTGGGAAAGTACTGGATCATCTCTGACTGACCTGAGAGTCTCCAGCTCACAGAGAGGATCCTGGAGAGCACCACAGAGCAGCTTCACTGCTGGATCCTGCAGCTGGTTCTCACTCAGGTCCAGAACCCTCAGATGGGAGGGATTGGACCTCAGCGCCGAGGCCAGAGAGCCACAGCTGATCTCTGATAACCTGCAGTTCACCAGCCTGGAAAAGGAATAAATGGGGCAAATAAAAACACATTTCTAAATCAGAAAATGAAGAGAAAAGCAGAAAATGTAAAGAAATTTAGAAAAGACCAGCAGAGGCCTCCTGACCTGAGCGTCTCCAGTCTGCAGTTTGGATGCATCATTGCAGAAGACAGTAACTCTACTCTGGCATCTGTCAGGCTTTGGTTCCTGCTTAAGCTCAGCTCCCGTAGATGAGAAGGGTTTGACGTCATTGCTGAGGCCACAACTTCCCAATGACTCTTTGAAAGAAAACTACCAGACAGTCTGTTGTGCATGAAACAAAAATAGTGAGTCAAACTTTGGGATTTCTCATCAACTTATCTGAGAATCTACCTCAACACAAATGTAGCTCATTTCCTGGAAAAGCTAAATTCAACACCGTAGAGCAACAGTTTGAACGACCATCAGATCTGAAATGCAACTGAATTATTCTCAACATTTGTCTTATTTTAGAACAGCTCATAATTACTCAATATTTAAATGATTATAGCAAATGGTTTAAAGAAACGTGCATCTTTTTATCTGTCTATCGGCTCTTTGGATATTTTGCATTTCATCCAATTTGTACGATGGTGCGTCAAGTCTTAATTCAGCGATCCGATCGATGACATCAGAGTCTCTGGTTGCATCGATTGCCCTCAGCTTCTGTTCTATCTGCCTGTTTCCCTTCAAATCATTTTCACTGCACCTTTTGTTGCTAGTGATGAAGTTGCCCCCTAACGGGTGTGGAAAGGGTCAAACAACTTTGTGGGTCACATAAAGGCTCCAAACGGAACCGCCACAAAGACCTAAAACACCCATTTAAACCAACCAGAGGCCGCTGTTTTTACGTTGAACTAATGAAGCAAAATAGTCACGAGTCATTAGTTAAAATGTGTTTTTCTGTCGTTAGAATACGATGTATACAAACAAACAAAAGTTATTTAATGACATGACAGTGATTTCATGATAGTCAGTTAACTTGTGGCTCCTATTATTCCTGCCTTTTATGTTGGTTTGTCTGGATTGACCTTTGAACTTATATCCAGCCAGTGTTGAACATTTCTGGATGAATTGTTGTTTTTTTTAATTTATGGATGCTGCAATGGAGATAAAGAATTGAAGGAATGACCACTGGAGGGGGTATTGCTACCTGACATGATCCACTCGCTTGATTTAAACGCCGATGTCCGGCCCCAAAAATCTTTACTTACTCGGCCTTCCTGCAGTTCCTCACAGCTGGAATCAGGCGACGTCGTCCCTGCTGAGGTGTTGTACTGCTCCAGGTCCAGCTCATCCAGAACCTCCTCTGACATCTGCAGCAGGTAGGCCAGAGCTGAACAGTGGATCTCTGACAGTCTCCTCTCTGATATCTCCCCTGACTTCAGGAACTCTTGGATCTCCTGATGGACTGACTGATCCTTCATCTCCATCAGACAGTGGAAGATGTTGATGCTTCTGTCTGGGGAGATTCCATCACTGTTCTCCTCCTTCAGGTTGTTGAGGACCTTCTGGATGGTTTCTGGGTGGCTGTTCCTCTGATCCAACAGTCCACCCAAGATCCTCTGATTGGACTCCAGAGAGAGACCATGAAGGAAGCGAACAAACAAGTCCAGGTGGCCATTTTCACTTTTGAGAGATTTCCTTAGTGCTCTCCTGAGGAAGTCATCAAGAGATGTGACTGGTTCAGAATATTTTAGGAACTTATTTATCACCGCTGTGTCTTTCCTGGTGTAACAGTGGAACATGTAGACGGCAGCCAGAAACTCCTGAATGCTCAGATGAACAAAGCAGTAGACTGATTTCTGGAAGATCACACTCTCTCTCTTGAAGATCTCTGTACAAACTCCTGAGTACACCGACACCTCGGAGACGTCCAGTCCACATCGCTCCAGGTCTTCTGAGTAGAACATGATGTTTCCTTTCTCCAGATGTTCAAACGCCAGCCGACCCAACTTCAGAAGGAGTTCTTTATCAGCCTCAGTCAGTTCCTCTGGTCTCTGCTTTCCTCCATACTTCTGCTTCTTCCTCTTTATCTGAACCCTCAGGAAGTGTGAGTAGAGGTCAGTCAGGGTTTTGGGCAGCTCTCCTCTCTGGTCTCTGGTCATCATGTCCTCCAGAACTATAGCAGTGATCCAGCAGAAAACTGGGATCAGACACATGATGTGGAGGCTCCTGGAGGCCTTGATGTGTGAGATGATTCTCTTGGACAGATCGTCATCACTGAACCTCCTCCTGAAGTACTCCTCCTTCTGGGAGTCAGTGAAGCCTCGTACTTCTGTGATCCTGTCAACACACGAGGGAGGAATCTGATAGGCTGCTGCAGGTCTGGAGGTGATCCAGATGAGAGCTGAGGGAAGCAGGTTCCCCTGGATGAGGTTCACCAGGAGCACGTCAACGGACGATACTTGTGTGACATCAGAGATGACCTGATGCTTGTTGAAACCCAGTGAAAATCTGCTTTCATCCAGGCCATCAAAGATGAACAGAAGTTTCCAGACAGTCAGATCTTCTGCTCTGATCTTCTGTAATGTTGGATGGAAAACATGAAGCAGTGAGAGAAGACTGTGCTGCTCATCTCTGATCAAGTTCAGCTCCCTCCATGAGAGCGGAAGCACCAGACTGATGTCTTGGTTCTCCAAACCTTCTGCCCAGTCCAGACTGAACTTCTGCACTGAGAAGGTTTTTCCAACGCCGGCGACACCGTTGGTCAGAACCACTCTGATGTGTCTCTGTTGCTCAGATAAGACTTTGAAGATGTCCTGGCACTTGATTGGAGTGTCCTGGATGTTCTTCTTGGAGGTTCTCTCAAGCTGTCTCACCTCATGTTGTGTGTCCACCTCCTCACTTTGTCCCTCAGTGATGTAGAGCTCAGTGTAGATCTTGTTCAGCAGGGTTCCACTTCCTGCTTCATGAGTTCCTTCAGTCACATGTTCACATCTTCTCTTCAGACTCATCTTATGACCTTCTATCACCTCCTGCAGATCACCTCCTGAACATAAGTAAACCAATGATTTCCATCTATAATAAATCATCAACACAACTCCAAATTCATGACATCACAAATTAAATCTCATATTGAACAGTTTTACTTTGTTTGGGCTTCATTCCAGCATTTCCAGATCTGCTTCCAGATTGTGAACAAGAGGACTCTCCTGGTGGAGCTGACTGGTCCCAGTTTGATAGGATGTGCTCCCCCCTCTCACTATGAAACACATCTCTATTAGTCCTTTGATTTATAGGATGAAAGAACCTGATCAAGACTCAATATTGTTCCAGCATTTATGTCTGAATTCATCTTTCAGTTTAAACCTGATTCTTGTTTCTAATCAACAATATTCACATTAAGTCTGTAACTATATGACTGTCTGAGGTTTAAGTGTTAAACATCTCCAATAATAAACTCACAACCTGCTGCTGTTAATGTGACTAACAGCTGCCACACAAACACATCATCACGCTTTAGTTTTCTTACATTTCCTCTGAACTTCTGAACTTTATCATTCCAGCTTTGGACTGGTCACTCTTCAGGGACACCCAGCTGGGCACTGTGGACTCTGCTCTGTCCTCGTCCATCCTGAGGAAACATCAGAAATAGTGATGAGACTGTGATGAAGGTAAATAATCTGGAGAGGTTGTAGTTCAATAATCCCAATTCACTGCATTTTTATCAAACAGGAACATTTCTAATCCATTCTGGATAACAACTGAATCAATAATTCAATGATGTCTCTGTATCATTTTCATGTTTTCATAGTTTAAGCTGCTTTTTTTAACTGTTCCCTGCAGTGAGAAAAGAACTGGCTCCTTTTCCAGCCCCTCGTCCTGCAGCACTGAATGTGCTCTAAAGTTCTTTCCAGAGCAAATGTCTCTGCACTTGCAGCAACATGTTGTAGTCATGGATCCGTGAGGAGAACCAGATACAGGAAACGCCCCCACTTTGATCCCAAAACCCAACTGGTGGCCAACGGTGGTCTGGCAACGACGGGGACGCTGGTCCATCGGCCCACAACACTGGTTTTCCACAGGCCAACATGGTGAAAGGACTGTCTTCAGCTCAGCCACTAAATTATCTGGTGCTACATAAACATACTAGTCAGGACTTTTTAACTTCCCTCCTTTGTTCCCCTCTTCAATTATTTCTATGATCCAAGTCCTCAAAGATCACTGCTCTATTTAAAATAGATGAAAGAAATGACACCCACTCCTGCATTTCTTTCACAGTGGTTCCACAACATAGAACAATAAACCACTGTGAGAAAACGTGCAACATGAACCAAAATCCTGTTGGTGTCCTGTGATCCTGTGTGGATTTAGTTATTTAGTTTATTGTCTTAAATTGGTCCGGCTGAGAGATGCTAACTTGCCAACGATTAGATGTTGTTTGACAGGTAATATCAAAATATCCAGCTGTGACCTGGACTGTTGAACAGCTCTAATAACTCTAAGAGCTTTTCACCTGTCACAAAAATGTCGCTCTTCCTGCTTTGTCTGAACAGAATATTTTCACTTTCACTTTTAAAACCTAATCAACAGCTTTATGGCGTATATATTACTACCATTAAAGCATTCTGGGAGGGTTTAAAGTTCTTTTAGGATCAGTAGCAAAGAGCAGAAAAATAAACTAAACTTCACTTAGAAAGACTATTCAACTATAACTAAAGCCAGACTATAAGAATGTTAAATAAGATCTATTCATTTATAATGTATAACGATGTTTTGTGCTAAAACTAAATATGAAGTCTAGTTGAATCAAAATCTTGATTTTATCTCCAAACACAACTGTCAATTCTTTTCAATAATGCTCTTCGTTTACTCACCTTGTCGGTCTTCAGTCTTCCTGCTCAGTCTGAAAGGAATACTTTTAAAAACTGGTTTGTTGGGTTCCCAGTTTCTGGGACCGTTGTTGCGGGTGTCTACCTGCAGGGGGCGTGGAGGAGCCGCTCATCAGCCGCAGTGGCCCCGCAGACACACGCACCTGCGGTCTCTCTTCAATCTCCCGTTAGATTTAAGGACAGAACTCCCGTCTGCCAGCGGCGGAGGTTTTCGGCCTCATCGCCAAACCCTTCTGTGGCTTGACTACTTCTGAGAGTTTTCCTTGTTTTGGACTCTCTCGAGGTCTCTCCGCCTCTGTGAACGCGGACCGAACTGTTCTTGTTCACTTTAAAATAAAGACGCTTCTCGGACACCATTCTCCGCCATTATTCAACCTGGTTAAATAAATAAGATTCATGATGCTTGACAGATTTGAAAGACTTGTAAAAGCAGCATATTTCTGCAGCCCTGGAGTCCAGGAGGAGCAGCAGAGGTCAGAATGTGTCGGAGCGCGTTTAACTATTGTCTGCAGTTCCACGCGTGTCCACCGGGTGGCGGTAAAGCACCACATGATATTTCTCCTTTTTGGAACTTCTTCAGCTGCGTTGAGCTTTAAATCTTCACCTGTCGCTCCCTTTAAGCTCTAAACTTTGCGGTTCTGTGTGTAGTTTGTTGGTTTGAATATTTTTGATGAATTCTGATGACGATGAGTGAAACTGTCAATGACCAATAGAAAGTTCGTCCATTGTTCTACTGCGTCACACATTTACATTATTTATTGTCATTTTGGGGTCTAAACTGGGCCAGTTCTGTGAGCTGTTTTGCTTTTTCTGTGGACCAGATGTTCCAGGCAGGTTCCATCATCGGACACAGACGGAGACAGGTCACGTGACAACAGTCAGCCTTTAGTTCTTTATTACAGGAGGATCTGGTTTATATACAGACACGTATCTGCAAAATACTAAAAAGTTTATGAACCCAAAGTACTAAAAAGTCTACATACACGCACACGCGTGTATTAAGTGTTTATACACACGTGTGCGCGTACGTGCACACTGTATATTCATCTAATAACTGTTAGTTTCTAAAACAGCAAAGTAGAGTCACTGAGGCACGGCTTCACCTCCTTTACACCGAGGTTTCCCTGAGCAGGTGTGATGAACTGTTGCAGAAGGAAAAGCATGGAACATGTTAATAACCGGACACAACAACACTCAGGTTTATTGTCTGACGGCATCAGTGTCTCTGGTTGCATCTGTCTGAGGAGCATTGTGAAACCAGGAGCAGTGTAAATGAGGGGGGGGGGGGGGGGCAGTGAGTGGATGCTGCATTCATCAAACACACAATAGTCAGAAGAGAAGAAGGAAGAACAGAAGCCCGTGTTCCTCAGTGTTGGTGTGGAGACGCCTGTTTGGAGGAGCAGGAAGCAGGCTGGACTCTTCCAGCTGGCTTTAATGCCACATTAGTAATGGTGTGTATTTGATCACCTGCGGTGCATCTGGCCTCCAGTATGTGTGAGAAACTAAAATACTCTACTGCTGCCTGTCACTCAGCACCAGTGCAATATTGTAGGACAAAAGGAGACCCACACTCCTCTAGTCAACTCCTTTCTGAGACATAGGCGGCCATCACTGTAGGGGGTCAGGCACGTGGCGGTGCACGACGGCCGGACCTTCTGTCGCCCCGGTGCCCCCCCGTGTTGCGGAGGTTACATCCTCGGCCCTGCAGCTGAGTGCACAGCACCCCTCGGCCTCCACGCTGGTCCTGGAGGCCGGCATCAACGACCTCAAATTCCTGCAGTCGGAGGTTCTGAAGCAGGACTTC
>NW_026622199.1:0-12760 GCF_003711565.1 Takifugu flavidus | reverse complement strand
TCGGGTGTGAACTTCTCTGCCATCTCCTGAAGGTGCTTGAGCTTCTCCTCTGCTCGTCTCTCCTCCTCGTCTCCTTCCTCTTCCTCTTCATCCTCACTCTTTCTTTGGTGTTTAACCTGAGCATCCTCTTTTTCAGGACTAAGTTTTCTTTTTGACGACTAAAAAAAAAAAGACAACACAACTTCAGGAGAAAATGCAATAATACAATCAGACCAAATGATACACACTTTGGTTCTGTGCCAATTTACCTTCATGGGAGAGGTAGAAAAGAAATCCTATATACTGCGCTTGGGATTTGCACTCACTTGTGTCTCTTTGCTTCCCCCTTGTGTCTTATCTTTAGCTTTTTCTCCTTTCTTTACAGTGCTGGTAGCTGTTCTATTTGAATTCAAATCAAAGCACAGCTTAAATGGGTGGTTTTGGTTGACAAGGTAGAGAGTACCTCCGTCAGTGAGAGTCCCTGACAGGCCCTGGCCAAGCGGTACACCATCCAGGAAAGTAGGATTTGGTCCCAACTAAAGAAGACAAATTAGCAATCACAAACGTTGTTATACAGAGGGCACAGAGTTTAAAGGACAGAGGCAATGTGGGTGGAACAGCAATGCCATCAATCTTCAGACATTCACAGCTGATGTTTGAAAAGTGTTGCGTCAGAGACAAGAACTGATCTACCTGTTTGTGGTCAATGAGCCAAATGTCAGTGATGTGGGTCTGTTCATACCTGCGTAACAACAACGTCCTGGTCTGCATAGCAAGCTACCACTTTCACTGAAAGACAGAAAAAGATTTACTCTTTCAAAATAAACACCCTTATTTCGATGGTTACTATCTTGTACCATCAGTAGCATGCCTTTGACCAAATTACTCATTTCACTTTGGCTTGGATGACGGAAAAAAATCCCGATTTCACAATTAATTGGGCCACATTTCCTTACCCTGGTTCCGAGAACATTTCTTGTCGGTGACTCTGGTGTCCGGACTTCGGCCGAGAACCACAGGACGTCCATCCTCAAGAGAGATCCGAGCTCCGGTCTGGCTGACGAGCGTACACGACATCTGGGAGCCTTTATTGCGTCGTATCGTGTCGAATGTAAAGTTTAGATGTATGAATGAACATAAACGAGGAGATGAAATTATCGTGACAAAGTCTAAAGCGTACAAATTCTTCGATTCGATCAAACTTTTCGGCGTCAGTAGAAAGAAACCACCACTTTGGCTGTGTCCGAAACCACCCCCTATACCCTACATAGTGCACTCAATCGTGTGGACGCCATTTTGAAATAGTGTCCGAATTCTTACCATATTATAAATCTGGTGAGTCTGGGATTGCACTGAAGCTGTGAGATATTTCTGAGGTTCTACACAGGACGAACCCTCGTTTTTATGGTTATAATTCCCTTTTTAGGTGTGACCACAGCTGACGACTGGTCGCAGCGGCGTGCGGCTCCATCCCCCTGGGCAGAGTTGGAGTTTGACAACATCATCCTGACCGTGCCATCAAAAGCTGTCCGTGACCTTGAGCAGGTTGATGAGCTGGCACAAGTCTGGAATAACATAATGAAGACCGTCGCTGAGCTCACCGCAACACCGCTCAAATTTCCTCTCAAGGAACGCATCGTGATTGATGTGCAGATTTCTCATGGTAAGCGTGTCGAACAAGAGCCAGTTAACGTAGATCATTTCCCACCACCCACATGGAAGCACAAAGGTCTTCATCCAAGGTCTGTTGGACAAACAGGGTGGATGCATGCCGGCTATCCCATCATTGGACAGACTGCCACCGCCTACCTCATCACCAACGCCACAAAGATTGCTGGGGGCATGTGGGGTCCCATTCATGAACTGGGACACAACCAACAGAGGAGCTGCTGGGAATTCCCACCACACACCACTGAGTGTACTTGCAACCTGTGGTCAGTGTACGTGCACGAGGAACTGCTGGGAATTAAGAGAACAGAGGTATCAGGCTGTTCTTGAGGTCTACTGGAATTTTCTGTTGTTCCGAGTGTTACTGTCTCATGCTGTGTGGTGCAGGCTCATTCAGACCTGACTTCAGAGAAGAGAAAAGCTCGGATGAAGAAATACGTTGCAGACGGCAGGAAGCTGAGCGACTGGAGTGTCTGGACAGCTCTGGAGACTTACCTGCAGGTGAGACACCTGCCTGATCTCCCTCCCCCTGATCATAAAGCATGAAGATGAACAATGTAGCTTTTCTTCTCCTTCTCTCTTGTAGCTGCAGGAAAAGTTTGGCTGGGAAGCCTTCAAGAAGGTTTTTGCTGGCTACTTTGAGATGAGCAACTTTCCTCACGACAACAAGGGAAAGATGAACCTGTATGCTGAAACCTTCTCCCGTGTTGTGGGAATGAATCTGTCTGGATTCTTCAAGTCCTGGGCTTGGCCCATCGAGGAGATCACTGAGGAGGATCTCTCTCATTTGCCCCCCTGGACCGACCACCCCATGGCCCAGTACAACTGAGGATCAGCCTCCTGGTGATCAATCAGCCTCCTGATGATCAATCAGCCTCCTGATGATTAACAGTGCAGAGCTTTGATCTTGTAACTTCTTTTAACCATTTAGCTTTTATGGGTTTGGGGTTGATCCTTGGGTTTTTCTGATATTCCGCCTCTTTGTTTGCTTCCTCCCCCAGTTGAGCAGCGGGTGTAAAAGGTCTCTGTTGCCTTAACTTAGTCACGGGAGACTTTTAATCTAATCCAGTTTTATGAACTCATTTTGTTGGTTTTATTCCCTGGTTATGACAGATGAAGTCGGTTGGATCAGAGCCAAGTACGAAACCCCCAAAACAGCCTGAGGTTCTTCAACTTTTCACCCTCAATTATGAGGATGAGAGGGGGGGTTTCAAAAGTGCAAAAGTTTTGATGATTTAATTGACATATAATCTAATTGAGATTTGTCAGCTCATCGTCTAACCTCATAAAAATTCTATCATAAAGTTGGGTTTTGCTTTCCCTGGTGGTGAGGACCTAGAAATAATGCAATAATAGGTGCTTATTAGGGTGATAATTATATTAGACAACACTTGTGCGGCTTCAGGGTGAAATATAATCTTTGGTGGATGTCTTAAATGTCTTAATCCCCATGTAGTCTGCTGCCTTACCTGATATCATTACAATCCTATTTGTCTTTTCTGTTAATCAAGACAAGGCTAATAAAGAATTAATTAACTCCTTATCACTTTTTGAGTCATTTGTGCTTGATTGAGGGGAGTAATCTGAGCCTGTGTGGAGTCTGTTGCTCCCTTATTAGAATGATTTAATTAGAACCAGCGATGTAATTCTGCTTCATTTCAGGTGTGTTGTTGTTGTTGTTGTTGCTGTTGTTAAGGGGTTAACCTGGTGGTCATCACTGGTACTCGCCCAGTAGAACTACAGCGCCCTCTGGTGTCAGAGAAAAGTACCAAACTGGTCCGAAAAAACATCGGAACGAAAGTGAAACTGAGGCTGAAGAACGTCGTTAAAGTCTTTAGGTCAGGTTAGACCAGGGGTGGGCAAACATTTTGATTCGTGGGCCACAATGGGTTCTAACATTTGACAAAGGGGCCGGACCAGGAGCAGATGGATGGATGGAGTGCTTTGGTAACCTCACCTCATTGGAGAAAAAATACACATCTTGGGATATGGAGAAAACATGTGCTTTAATTTCAAATAAAAATGAAGAGAAGCATTACAACAAAATATCTGACTTTGGAATGAGTCTTAAAACACTTAAAATCAAATGAATAAAATGTGCCTTTTTAAAAAAAATTAATAACCATTTCTATTTTAAAGCACTGAAAGTTCTGTTATCCTTCAGGATATCACCATCACTCTCCTCCTGACTGTCTTTTTTGTAGTGGGAAAACACCAGAATTGCAGTGAAAATTTAACATTAACAAGGTTTATTCATTTAATTTTTCAAGTTTGGCGGGCCAGATTAAAACGTTTAATGGGCCGCGTGTGGCCCCCGGGCCTTAGTTTGCCCATGCCTGGGTTAGACGGTCCTTTGTGTTCCTGAGACACATTAGACTCCTTATCAGGGTGGGAATATCAGTGGGTTTGGATCAGGATCAACTCCGACACAGAATCCGGAGAAACCGGTTTGTCGAGACAACCATCAAAATACCTCCGTGAAGAAAAGAATAGACAAGCTCATGTCAGCTTAACATTTAATTAAATCCAGCAGTGTTCCTTTGCTGGATCAACAGGATTCTGGGTGATCTGTGATCTGTCAGGTGTGGACCAACAGGTATAGAGACACATCTCCTGTCATTGGGTTTGTAAAGAGCAGAGTTCCTCCTCCTTTTGTTCCCATTTTGTCTCTTCCCTCCTACCTCATGCTCACATTCTTGGACCTCCGTGCGACGTAAATATCACAGCAGGAAGTCAAGGTATTTAAATAAACGGGTGGAATTTTATTAATTTGCTAGACGTCAGCACCTCTTGGGTATGTAGACGTCAGTGCTCTGATTAACTCTTGTTTTATAACGTGGATGTGCAGAGAAAAATGTCTCATAAATTTAGATACGGGATCTAATAAGACCTGTTGTGAGGCCTAAAATGTAGCCCTGATTTTATGTAAAATAGTTTTTATTGGTTTATTGCACAATTTGCCAGATTTTACTGGAGGTTTTTATTTGTCTGCCTTTAAATTCCGCTAATGTCTGCAGTTATATATCCTTCTTAGTATCATCATAGGTTGTTTTGTCATCCACCTTTTCAGACCCTCCATCCATTTCATCATGACCACCCAGCCAACACAGAACCTCCATGAAGAGTCTTACGCACGTCTCATGAGAGGCGTGAAAGAACTGGACCTCTGTGGTCCCAGTGCTCCCAGTGACCTGGTCCTCATCGGAGACCACGCCTTTCCTCTGGCGATGAACAGCCAAGGCCAGGTTATTATGGCTGCTTCTCTGTACGGCCGTGGAAGGATCGTGGTCCTTGGTCATGAGGGCTACCTCACTGCCTTTCCTGACCTGGTGGAAAATGCCGTGACCTGGAATTGTTGATTTTACATTAAATCGTGTGCATATTGAACATTCTCTGCATCATTCGTGGTTTCCCGCAGTGTGTCAGGCCGTGGGCCTCTTCCAGAGCGGCATCTACCAGACCGGGCGGGAGAACAGGTCTGCCGTCTGGGCCCCGCCAAATTCCTTCAACTTTCACAGCCCCCCTTTCCTTCCAAACTGTTTTTTCATGTGGAGAAGCTTCTTCTTGATCACAACTAAGTCTTTCCCTGTCGTATCTTGGAAGAATTTCATGCACTGTTTTCTCTGCCAACAACAATTTTTAACTTGGTTTATAACCTGCAGCCTTCTTTGCTGCCTGATCTGCCGCCTCATTACCTTTTCCCTCTAAAGAGTTCTCCTTGCTGTGACCTTTGCACTTTACGACTGCGACCTCTGCTGGTTCCATGAGTGCCTGTGTCAGTTGCCTCATCTCTGCCTCATGTTTTATAGGAGATCCTGATGCTGTGTTAAAACCTGCCCGCAACCATTGACAAAGTTCTAAGTGTATTGCTCCCACTACATATGCTGAATCTGTATAGATGGTCACTCTCTTTCCCTTTGATATTTCTAATGCTCTAATAACTGCCTTCAATTCAGCAAGTTGTGCTGACTCTTTTCCACTTCCTCAAAATCTTCTTCCGATTTTCTAACTATTGCATAGGCAGCTTTCAGCCCCTCTTGTGGGTGTCTGAAACAACAGCCGTCTGTGATTAGTATTTCATCTGGATCCTTTAACGGCTCCATCTTAAGATCTACTCTAATTTTTTCATCTTTCTTCACTTTCTCCTCACATCTGTGTGGTTCACCTTCTCCCATACCATCTGCCATATTGATCCCTTCATGTGTGTATGTTATGTGTGGTGCAGTTAAAATCTTGTCCATCCTGGTCTGCCTAAGTGAGGTCATGGTGAATGCTGTTGAGCTGACCAGTGATACCACACTATGTGTTGTAAGAACTGTCAGAGCGTAACCCATCACTAAATGTGCTGTTTTTTGTAAAGGTTTTGCTACCCCTGCTACCTGCCTTACACACGGTGGCTGCCTGTTTTCAATGGGGTCCAGTATTATCCTTGCATACATTAATACTTTCCTTTCACCCCCTTTTTTCTGAAAGAGAACACCATTTACTGTATGTTCTCCTTCAGAAACATCCAAAAAGAAAGTATCTTTATATTCCGGAATGGCAAAACATGCAGATGTAGTGAGTGCCTGTTTAAGAGCAATGAATGCTTTCTCTCCCTCAGTTGTCCATGTTAGCCGGGCTGCCAAATCACGCATTCCCTGTTCATTCACCATTGTACGTAGGGGTGTAGACTTTTCTGAATATGCAGGAATAAAATGTCTACTATAGCTCGCGAGACCCAGAAATGACAACATTTCCTTTACAGTCTCTCATACCACTCATTCTGTTCAGCAGCAAAGTCGACCTGTGCAGCCACACCTTCAGGCCCAACACACAAACACGGTGATGTAATCATCCAGAAATTTCCCTGTAACTTTTCTCTAAACGCATCCTGATAGACCTCATTATTCCCACAGTCGTAAAATAGGGTGACATGATAGGGATCAACTGGCGGGGCAAAAGGACTTAGCATCGACAACCAGGACCTCCAGCTCTGAAACAATGCCACAACACCGACACCAGGTGAGGTCTCTGGCTCAAGTTCTCCCCAATAAATGTCCGCCCACACCCCCTGTTCTGGAGAGAGTGTCGGACTCATCAGCATTTGTCCCTTCACACCTTGGTGTGAAATACAGCAGTTCAGTTTCATTCCATTAGGAAATTGCACCAAAAGACCTTTATCTCCACACAGAATAGCTGCTCCTGTCCTCACAAGGAGATCTCGTCCCAACAGGTTGATATGGCAATGTGGTGAAATCAAAAAAGGGTGCAACACAGTCTGTCTGGCAGCACGAGTCACTAATGGCACTGTGAGAAGAATTATTGTTGTTATTACTATTATCGTTTCAATGCTATAGTAAGTATAGTAAGTAGATTTAGAATGTTTAATCAAAAAGAATGTATGAGTGTTTGACTCAAGTATTGTAGCTGTTATGTTCCCAGCACTGGGAGGTATCATGTTCAAGGACACGAGGAAGTCGTAGAGATAGGAGGAGAAGGAATCATGAAGTTGTTTTGATACAAATCTTGTGTGAACCAAATAAAAGAGGAGAGCGAGCAGCAGACTGACGGAGTTGAGAGAGGAAGCTTGAACTGCTCGTCAGCTCTCCCTTGCAAGGCCTCCTGTTGTCTGTGTGGTTGATCTGAGTCTAGTAAACGAACAGCGCGGGTGACCAAACATCACCCTCACAAAAATTGGTCCTTCGAGCCGGATCCCAAGACCTGGAGAGGAGCGCCGTGGGATGACCGAACGCCGAAGTCTGCGCGCAGCCGGAGTCAAAAGACGTCCGAAGTGAAAGACCTTTCATCACGAGTTGACGGAAGGCCGGTCTTCGTCCCTCCCAGGGCGACCATCTCCAGTGACGGGAAGAAGGCACTAAAACAACTCAGAAAGAAACCATAGCGACAACGGAGTGAGTATAAGACACAAAAAGCGCTACACAGAAAATACCGCGGTATTGCCTGCCTGGTCATCGGGAGAGAAGCAGAGGCAAGATACACCCGCCTCCTCGGAGGTAGAAGCCTGGTGTATACTCTCCTGATCGAGAACGATTGACTATAAGGCCACGGCAGGGGGGCTGAACTAGATATCCTGTATGGATTGAGGGTTGTTCAGTCGGGAGATCAGGCGTCTCCATTCAAATACATAAAAACTGATAAATAAAGTGCAAACATGGGCAACCAACATTCCACAAAAGGTGCTGAATTCAAAAACCCAGCATCATGTAAACACATGGAAGACAAATATCCAGGTTCATGCTCATATGTTCAGCTGTGGATGACTAAGTTCGATTGGGATGGTAACTTAGACAGGCCAGGCAATATTATAAAATTAAAAGAAGTTACTATACTAACGGTACTGAAACACAGCAAGTCCTCATGTGCGTTAATGGCAAGAAATGGGGCACTGTTAGAGGAGATTGGGTCCCAGTGGATCCAGCCACTCAACAACCATGGCAGCCTGGCAGCCAAGAACTAAATGACAGACTTGACAGACTGTACGAGCGCATGCGAACTACTTTTACAGACGAGCTGACTACAGCGCCATTACGGCCACAAGACAAAAGACTGACGAAAGTTTTGAAGACTATAGCATGAGAATGAAAGATGTGTTCCGGAAAAAATAGTGGAATTCCGTATGCGGAAGAACCAGAAGGTCCCTACCAACAGCAGTTAAAGCAAGCTATACATGGGGGATCAAAATCAGAGATAAAAATCATGGGTAGAGAGACAATTAGTTGATTTCGGAACTAGTAACCTAAACCGCTATGAACAACATGCTATGCATGCTGAAAGACAATGCCAAAAAAGTAAGAACCAATCAACAGGCATGTTTTTCAATGCCAACCCTCTCCCAAGCCGAGGCCGCGGACGTGGGCGAGGCCGAGGCGGAAGGGGAGGAGGAGGCAATTCCCGTGAAAAAGATCAGTGTCATTATTGTAAAAATTATGGACACTGGGAACATGATTGCAGAAAGAAACAACGTGACCAGAGATATAATAGAGGACAGCAGCAAGGTTCTAATCCACCTCAACAATGACTAGAACCGGAAAAAGATGTCACAAAAATTAAAACAAATCAGGGCACAAAATTTGACCAATTTGAAAAAGATGACTTAGAAGATGTTTTAGACTTAGAAACCATCTTCCTGTTTGCTGAAGGCAAACCAGAAATACAACTGACCGTGTTAGGCAATTCTTTAACATTCTTAGTAGACACGGGTGCAGGTAAATCAGTAATTAGAGATCCAATAGCCCTGAAGCCAACTTCTACACAGATTTTCGTGAGATCAGCAAATGGTCTCATAACTAAAGAAAGAATGTCAGTTCCTGTAGATGTTTGTGACCCTGTAAGTGGAATCACACTTAAAGCCCCTTTCGTGATCTCCACCACATGTCCCGTAAATCTGTTAGGAAGAGATCTTATCTCTCAGCTTCAGTTGATGATTCGTACCACAGCCGAAGGGATGTGGTCTGTAGATAGAATGGTTAATCTGTGGGTAAGAGAAGCAGATGATGTCATTCTTAGGACTAGTGAATTTTTGCAGATCATGGATCTTAGATTATGCGAAAATAACTGCCCCTTTACAAGCATTGATGTATGATAATCCCTTAGCAATGACTGATGTGTTAACTTGGACCCCTGAAGCTGAAGAAGCATTTACACACACAAAGCAGGCCCTTGTAAGTGCTGGAGTGTTAAAGCTGCCAGACTATCAGAAGCCTTTTGAGCAGGTCGTAGATTGCAAAGGTAATTTTATGACTTCAGTTTTGTTGCAAAAACACGGAGATAAGAGGCAGCCAGTGGCCTACTACTCCCACAAGCTAGATCCCGTAGTTTGTGCACTCCCACCATGCGTTAAAGCAGTGGTGGCAGCATCTGAGGCAGTAAAAGCCTCCGCAGGAGTGGTGCTATATCATGAGCTAACTTTGCTAGTTCCACATGCAGTGTCAATACTGCTGCTACAAAGTAAGATAGCATTCCTGTCGCCAGCACGTCATCTTTCCTGCATGGCAGTGTTGCTGTCTCAGCCGAATCTGACGATTCGACGCTGCACGACCTTAAACCCAGCAACGCTGCTACCCACCGCAGAAGAGGGACACCAGCACAACTGCTTGGATGAGGTCTCCACCAAGGTCCTGCCGCGACCAGATCTTAGTGATGTCGCGTTGACTACAGGACGGACACTCTTTGTGGATGGATCATCAAGAAAGGATGAGTGGACGCACTAGAACTGCCTATGCAGTAGTCACAGCAACTGAGGTGGTGGAGGCGAAATCACTTCCCTCCTCCTATTCTGCTCAAGCTGCAGAACTCGTCGCACTCACACGTGCCTGTGAACTAAGCAAAGGACAAGATGTTACCATTTACACAGATAGTCAATATGCTTTTTCCACGCTGTTTGTGTTTGCTCAACAATGGAATTTAAGAGGGATGAAAACGTCGACCGGCAAACCGGTCATGCATGCAGAACTGTTAAAAAAATTATTGGCAGCAGTACAGCAGCCACGCAAAATAGCTGTATGTAAATGCACTGCACACACTAACAACACAGACGCAGTCTCACAAGGCAATGCCTTTGCTGACAGAGCCGCAAAGGCTGCAGCAAATAACAACACACTTCTTGATAATGAGGAATCATTTACCTTAGAACCTGCAGATAATGATATTCTAAAAGAAATGCAACAAAGTGCTCCAGAAAAAGAAAAGGCCATGTGGAAGAAGCGAGGAGCCAAACTGGATGATAAAGGACTGTTAACCATAGGAAACAAGCCAATCCTTCCCCGGAATATGCATAAATGGGCAGCATTAGTGAGCCATGGGCCATGCCATGTCTCAACAGGAGGGATGGTACAGATGGTTAATGAACATTATTATACTATAGGATTTCATACCTACTCAAAAAAAATTTTGTTCACAATGTGCTATTTGTGTAAAACACAGCCCACAGGGAGCCCTTAAGGCCCCTGCAGGCACTACACCATTACCAAATCATCCATTTCACACAGTTTTTCTAGATTTTATTCAGCTAACACCATGTGAAGGTAAACAATATTGTCTAGTAGTGTTAGATGGATTTACTAGGTGGGTAGAAATTTTCCCCACAGCAAAAGCAGATGCACTGACAGTAGCAAAAGTTTTATGTAGAGAGATCATTCCCAGGTTTGGCATCCCGAAGGTCATCTGGAGCGACAATGGAAGCCATTTTGTAAATGAGATAGTGAAAACTGTAGGAGTAACTTTGGACATTGATTTGAAGAATCACTGCGCATACCACCCTCAGAGTGCAGGGTTGGTTGAAAGAGTCAACGGTACTATTAAGAACAGACTGAAGAAATGTATGGACGAGACAGGAAAGAACTGGATGTTTTGTCTCGACCTGGTGAAATTATGGATGCACATAACACCACACAAGAAAACAGGCATCACACCCTTTGAAGCATTATATGGGCGGCCTTATTGCCTACCATACTTTGCAACAACAAATGAGCTAAAACATGTTGAAGAAACAATAGCAGATTATCTGAAAAAAGTGTTACTTAACCGATGTGTGAATACAGTAAATGTTCTGCCTAGTCCTGTGTCTTCCACAGATTCCACCCCCCAGGAACCCATTCAACCGGGCGACTACGTGTGGGTGAAGAAGTTTGTGCGAAGAGGTGGAACACGCCTAGATGGGAAGGTCCTTATCAAGTACAGCTGACCACAAAGACTGCAGTTCGAGTGGACGGAAAACTGTCGTGGATACACCTTTCCCATTGTAAAAACAGAAAATTCTTCCAGGTGAAGGCGAGGGAGCAGTGGCGGACTCTCCGTAAACGGCTGACGGCCTGTATAGGTCCAGCAACGGCTGAACCCCGTCGGAACCTGTGAAGAGGATCTAAAAGGAAATGAAGTTGTTCTTCCTAATTGTGGTGAGTGCTGTGACGGCGGGACTCGTGAGTTTTGGTCTTTGGAATTCCGACAGGAGGGAGGTAATCAGGGACAGAAAGATGCTCTGAGACAGGATGAGAGCTACGCGCGCGCTAAACGCACCGTAGTTAGCCACTTAGAACATTCATGGTTAGAACAAAATCCAGAGTCCTCACACACTTACAGTTTGAATACATGGTGGCGCTATGCTACTTTCACAGCTCGGACACAGAATCATTCAACACAGAGGTGTCCAGAAGGTTATAACTGTACATGTAACTATCCCGCTTTCGCGCCAGGAGACAAAGGCACGCAATTTGTGGATAAGGGATGGTGGTTATGTGGACACAATGCGTATGCAGACCTACCAGCAAAGTGGTCAGGAGTGTGTGCTCCAGTACATCTCAAGGATCACACAGTCATAATTTATGCTGCTAATGCTAGATCTGCACCACAGTTGCGTTCCAGGAGAGATCTGAATGACGAGTTCAAACCACATGACTCAGTGTGGGGCACAGATGTACCACGAGAGTTTAAGCATTGGCCAACCGGAAATAAAGTGACCATGACACTCTTTCCGTGGCTAGGAATAGGAAAGAACATATTGAGATTGGAAACAGTTGATTACAGGTTGAAAGTATTTACTAATTTGACAAAAGTTGCTCTCACAGGAGTCAAGGAAGAAATGACAGCGCTAAGACTGATGACCATGCAGAATAGGATGGCCTTAGATCTCATAACGGCCCCCCAGGGAGGAGTTTGTGCAATGGTAGGAGATTACTGTTGTACGTTCATCCCAGAGAATGATGCGGACGGTCACCTGATTGAAAAATTTAACTAAACTACAGAGAGCTATGATTGATGATGGTAGTCCCCCACCAGACTGGCTTACAGGAATGTTGTCAAGGTGGAGGGAACTGTTGTTCAAGATAGGAATGATGATAGGGATAGTGCTGCTAGTATTAGCCATACTAGCTTGCTGTGTAGTACCTCTTGTTCGGGGTTGCATTGGCCGGCTCGTGGGATCAGCTGTTACTAGTACTTTGCTGCAGGTGGAAGAACGATCTCTACTGGACAACGATGAAGAGGAATCAGAAGAAGAATGGACAAATGTGATGCAAGATGTAAATGAAATGTTTAAGATGTCTTAAGCTGTACACATGTTGAACTCTGAGTGTAAGAAATGTGTTTCTAGGAAAATGACGTAATGCATTTAAAT
>NW_026622198.1:0-12091 GCF_003711565.1 Takifugu flavidus | reverse complement strand
GACCGCAGCATGAGTTTTCAGGTGATCATGTTGCATTCACCTCTGTTTTGAAATAAAGTATCTCCTGACCAAAAGTGATGGTTTCCCCACGAGAAAACGTTCAAAAACGTCATAATGTGTGCGCAGCATGAGTTTTCAATGATCATGTTGCATTCAACCTCTGTTTTGAAATTAATGTATCTCCTGACCAAAAGTGATGGTTTCCCCACGAGAAAACGTCAAAAAAATGTCATAATGTGAGCGCAGCATGAGTTTTCAGGTGATCATGTTGCATTTACCCTGTTTGAAATAAATGTATCTCCTGACCAAAAGTGATGGTTTCCCCACGAGAAAACGTCAAAAACGTCATAATGTGGCGCAGCATGAGTTTTCAGGTGATCATGTTTTGAAATTTAACTCTGTTTTTGAAAACGTTGTAATCCTGACCAAAAGTGATGTTTCCCCACGAGAAAAACGGCAGAAAAGAAACGTCATAATGTGAGCGCAGCATGAGTTTTCAGGTGATCATGTTGCATTCACCTCTGTTTTGAGAAACTTGTATCTCCTGACCAAAAGTGATGGTTTCCCCACGAGAAAAACGACAAAAACGTCATAACCTCCATAATGTGAGCGCAGCATGAGTTTTCAGGTGATCATGTTGAATTTACCTCTGTTTTGAGAAACTTGTATATCCTGACCAAAATGATGGTTTCCCCACGAGAAAACGTCAGAAACGTCATAATGTGACCGCAGCATGAGTTTTCAGGTGATCATGTTGCATTCACCTCTGTTTTGAAATAAATGTATCTCCTGACCAAAAGTGATGGTTTCCCCACGAGAAAACGTCAAAACGTCATAATGTGAGCGCAGCATGAGTTTTCAGGTGATCATGTTGCATTCACCTCTGTTTTGAAATAAATGTATCTCCGTGTGAAGAATATTTAATCATGGCTTTTTTGAACCATATATGACCTCTTTGCAGTGGGTCAGTGTGACTGCATGGCTCAGTGGTTTAAGCCACTGTCTTCTTTTGCGGAAGGTTGTTGGTTCGAATCCAGGCTTGACTTTGGTTTAAAGATTAATATTCTTCACACCTATGTTTTCAGTTTTACCGTGGTGACTGTCATGCATTGCATCACATTTTTTAGGACCAAGTATCCTCTTTAGGAATTACTGTATGGTGGGAAGAGGATCGGACGACAGCTTATAAATCAGCACCCCTGTAACTATTCCACGCAATGAATCACAAACTAAAAAGGGAAAAAGTTATATAATTGATATATATAAAAACAAACAAACATATGTGTGAAGAATATTGATTCTTCAAACCAAACTCCGGCCTGGATTCGAACCAACAACCTCCGGCAAAAAAGTCAGTGGCTAAATCCACTGACCTACGAGGTCACACTGAATCACAGCAAAGAGAGGTCATACATGGTTTGTAAAAAGCCATGATTAAATATTCTTCACAGAGATGTTTTTCTTCACGTGCTGTGGAAATATGGAATTTGCGTTGACACAGAAATCACATCCACAGATGATATTCAAATTATGGCTTTTTTGAACCATATATGACCTCTTTGCGGTGGGTCAGCGCGACTGCATAGCTCAGTGGTTTAAGCCACTATCTTCTTTTGCGGAAGGTTGTTGGTTCGAATCCAGGCGTGACTTTGGTTTGAAGAATCAATATTCTTCACACATATGTTTTCGGTTTTACCGTGGTGACTGTCATGCATTGCATCACATTTTTTAGGACCAAGTATCCTCTTTAGAAATTACTGTATGTGGGAAGAGGATCGACGACAGCTTATAAATCAGCACCCCTGTAACTATTCCAGCAATAAATCACAAACTAAAAAGGGAAAAAGTTATATAATTGATATATATATAAACAAACAAACATATGTGTGAAGAATATTGATTCTTCAACCAAACTCCGGCCTGGATTTGAACCAACAACCTCCAGCAAAAAAGTCAGTGGCTTAAACCACTGACCTATGAGGTCAAACTGAACTACAGCAAAGAGAGTCATATATGGTTTTAAAAAAGCCATGATTAAATATTCTTCACAGAGATGTTTTTCTTCACATGCTGTGAAAATATTGAATTTGTGTTGACATAGAAATCACATCCACAGATGATATTCAAATTATGGCTTTTTTGAACCATATATGACCTCTTTGCAGTGGTTAGTGTGGCTGCATAGCTCAGTGGTTTAAGCCACTGTCTTCTTTTGCGGAAGGTTGTGGGTTCGAATCCAGGCGTGACTTTTCACACACATGTTTTCGGTTTTACCGTGGTGACTGTCATGCATTGCATCACAATTTTTAGGACCAAGTATCCTCTTTAGAAATTAGTGTATGGTGGGAAAGAGGATCGGACGACTGCTTATAAATCAGCACCCCTGTAACTATTCCAGCAATGAATCACAAACTAAAAAGGGAAAAAGTTATATAATTGATGTATAAAAAAACAAAAACATATGTGTGAAGAATATTGATTTTTCAAAACAAACTCCGGCCTGGATTCGAACCAACAACCTCCGGCAAAAAAGTCAGCGGCTTAACCACTGACCTATGAGGTCACACGGAACCACAGCAAAGAGAGGTCATATATGGTTTTAAAAAAGCCATGATTAAATATTCTTCACATAGATGTTTTTCTTCACATGCTGTGAAAATATGGAATTTGTGTGACACAGAATCACATCCACAGATGATATTCAAATTATGGCTTTTTTGAACCATATATGACCTCTTTGCAGTGGGTTAGTGTGGCTGAATAGGTCAGTGGTTTAAGCCACTGTCTTCTTTTGCGGAAGGTTGTGGGTTCGAATCCAGGCGTGACTTTGGTTTCAAGAATCAATATTCTTCACACATATGTTTTCGGTTTTACCGTGGTGACTGTCATGCATTGCATCACAATTTTTAGGACCAAGTATCCTCTTTAGAAATTAGTGTATGGTGGGAAAGAGGATCGGACGACTGCTTATAAATCAGCACCCCTGTAACTATTCCAGCAATGAATCACAAACTAAAAAGGGAAAAAGTTATATAATTTATGTATAAAAAAAACAAAAACATATGTGTGAAGAATATTAATTTTTCAAAACAAACTCCGGCCTGGATTCGAACCAACAACCTCCGGCAAAAAGTCAGCGGCTTAAACCACTGACCTATGAGGTCACACGGAACCACAGCAAAGAGAGGTCATATATGGTTTTAAAAAAGCCATGATTAAATATTCTTCACAAAGATGTTTTTCTTCACATGCTGTGAAAATATGGAATTTGTGTGACACAGAAATCACATCCACAGATGATATTCAAATTATGGCTTTTTTGAACCATATATGACCTCTTTGCAGTGGGTAGTGTGGCTGAATAGTTCAGTGGTTTAACCACTGTCTTCTTTTGCGGAAGGTTGTGGGTTCGAATCCAGGCGTGACTTTGGTTTCAAGAATCAATAGTTCACACATATGTTTTCGGTTTTACCGTGGTGACTGTCATGCATTGCATCACAATTTTTAGGACCAAGTATCCTCTTTAGAAATTACTGTATGGTGGGAAAGAGGATCGGACGACAGCTTATAAATCAGCACCCCTGTAACTATTCCAATGAATCACAAACTAAAAAGGGAAAAAGTTATATAATTGATGTATAAAAAAACAAAAAAATATATGTGTGAAGAATATTGATTTTTCAAACCAAACTCCGGCCTGGATTCGAACCAACAACCTCCGGCAAAAAAGTCAGTGGCTTAAACCACTGACCTACGAGGTCACACGGGACCACAGCAAAGAGAGGTCATATATGGTTTTAAAAAAGCCATGATTAAATATTCTTCACAGAGATGTTTTTCTTCACGTGCTGTGGAAATATGGAATTTGCGTTGACACAGAAATCACATCCACAGATGATATTCAATTATGGTTTTTTGAACCATATATGACCTCTTTGCAGTGGTTCAGTGTGGCTGAATAGGTCAGTGGTTTAAGCCACTGTCTTCTTTTGCGGAAGGTTGTGGGTTCGAATCCAGGCGTGACTTTGCTTTGAAGAATCAATATTCCTCACACATATGTTTTTGGTTTTACCGTGGTGACTGTCATGCATTGCATCACAATTTTTAGGACCAAGTATCCTCTTTAGAAATTACTGTATGGTGGCAAAGAGAATTGGACGACAGCTTATAAATCAGCACCCCTGTAACTATTCCAGCAATGAATCACAAACTAAAAAGGGAAAAAGTTATATAATTGAATATATAAAACAAAAACAAATATATGTGAAGAATATTGATTCTTCAAAACGTACTCGGCCTGGATTCGAACCAACAACCTCCGGCAAGAAAGTCAGCGGCTTAAACCCTGACCTATGAGGTCACACGGAACCACAGCAAAGACAGGTCATATATGGTTTTAAAAAAGCCATGATTAAATATTCTTCACAGAGATGTTTTTCTTCACATGCTGTGAAAATATTGAATTTGTGTTGACATAGAAATCACATCCACAGATGATATTCAAATTATGGCTTTTTGAAAACCAATATGACCTCTTGCAGTGGGTTAGTGTGGCTGCATAGGTCAGTGGTTTAACCCTCCTCTTGTGTTCGTTTCCTGTTACCATCTCTGATGTTAACGGGTCGGTTTTGACCCGTGTCTTAAATCAGCTGTAAAATACACTAAAAACAAATAGCTATCATCCAATTTGTTTCTCATCTCTTGGTTACCTTGTTAGGCTTCCATATCCATGAAAATATTGGTTTTAATATTTTTGGTGTGGGCCTCTGGGCCTTTTTTTTGTCAGTATACCCCTCGATTTCAATTTAAAAAAATGGTAAAATGAACCTCAGCAGAATCATATAAATAAATAAAAGGTTGTTGTGTTACCTGACTATTACTAAGTGCTATTAGAACACATCTCTTAAATAAATTTGTTTTATTTATTTTTTCATTTTAATATTATTAACTATAGTAACATCTATGGTGTTACGGGTCAATTTCGATCCATATATATTTACTTCAAGAAAAAGGCAAAAAAGTATTTTTTTCAGCAATAGAACTTTGATATAAACACAAATGAAAAGCAGAACAGGTCATAACACAAAATATAGATTTGCAAGGTCAAACAAACAACAACCAATCTAGCAAATCAAACCAAAATACCAAATCAGAGTAAAAGTCTCTGTGTGCAAGAACATGCATGTGTATGTGCGTGTGTTTAGATGCATGTGTGGCAAAAAGTGACACTTTTAGTGTGTTCTTTGCAGAGATATTTCTTGCACTTGAAGCACAATACGTTTGTCTTTCTGTCCTTACTGCTTGGGCAGACTTGACACCTCTTTCTTTTAGGATCAGGTTGCCTGAGTGGGGTTGTGGCTGTGGCTGTTCTGGTTGGTGTTGAGGCAGGGCTGGCTGAGGAGGATGCTGTTGCGGATGCTCTTTGTGTTGCTGATGGCGTGGACGGAGTTGCAAGGTGCGCTCTGCAGTGGTCTGACCAAGGCGGCAGCGTCTGGTTCTCTGGGCACCTGTTCCCTTCGCTCAATGTGTGGCTTCCCAGCTCCTCAAGAAACATTCTCCGCTTGGCTTTTTTGGTTGAGTTCCACCCTTGGTGGATGTGGGTCCACAACACAAATGTGTTACATGCAGACACATCAAGGATGTTGTAAAACACAACCATTGGCCATCTCCTGGTCATTCGCTGGCAAGTAGGTGGTGGCTAGTCAGCTTGTCCAGGTTGTCCACTCCTCCTTTGTTTTTGTTGTAGTTGAGGATGATTGTGGGCTTTTTGTCACTTCCTGATGACACAGCTGCATCTTTGTGAAGAGTCAACATGTGAAGTATCACATTCCATTTTCTTTTTGGACAATATGGGACAACAGTGGTGGTGTCTGTAAAAGCAAACTTTGAGGAAAGTGGAGCCCTGTCCTTCACCTGCAAGATTTCAGCAGGTAGCTCAGGTTTATTTTTCTTCACTGTGCCCACCATGGAAAGTTTCCTCATGAGAAGTTCTTGTCCAAGGTCATAGCTGGTAAAAAATGTGTCACAAGTGATATTGTGACCCTGCAGTCCAGCAGTCATATTGAGGACCAGTTCATCCACTGTCACCTCTGGCCCTGGGTTGAACATCAGTGGAAGAAGCTGCATCCATCTCTCCCATACATACCTGATGGGGGCAAGCTTGTCAGATCTTGCTCTGGTATCTCTGTTGTCAAATCTGAGGACTCTTGATATCATGCGAAAGGTCTGAAGTGACATTGTTGCGCGGAAAATATTTCTGCCTGTCACAGTTGTTTGTTTTGTTTTTGTGCAGGTATACTGGAAAACAAGGCAAAATGAGAATCCCCTAAAGCTCACATGATTGGGAGCTGGCTGGCAGTGCACTTATGATTTAAGTTTTGGTTCTAATTATTGCTTTATAATCTTACTTTTATAACTGGGTCGAAACCGACCCGAACAACACAAGGGTCATAATTTCAACCAGAGCATTTTATAATTTAGTGAAAACATTTTTTTTTGTTTTATTTTGTTGAAATAGAGGTTCTTGACAAAGTCAAAAAGCCTTGACTCAATAAACTAATTTACGTGTTTTTTAATGCATTTCAAACTTGAAAACTGGTCGGTGACGACCCGAACACCAGAGGAAGGTTAAAGCCACTGTGCTTCTTTTGCGGAAGGTTGGTGGGTTCGAATCCAGGCGTGACTTTGCTTTGAAGAATCAATATTCCTCACACATATGTTTTTGGTTTTACCGTGGTGACTGTCATGCATTGCATCACAATTTTTAGGACCAAGTATCCTCTTTAGAAATTACTGTATGGTGGCAAAGAGAATTGGACGACAGCTTATAAATCAGCACCCCTGTAACTATTCCAGCAATGAATCACAAACTAAAAGGGAAAAAGTTATATAATTGATATATATAAAAACAAACAAACATATGTGTGAGAATATTGATTCTTCAAAACAAACTCCGGCCTGGATTCGAACCAACAACCTCCGGCAAAAAAGTCAGAGGCTTAAACCACTGACCTACGTGGTCACACGAACCACAGCAAAGAGAGGTCATATATGGTTTTAAAAAAGCCATGATTAAATATTCTTCACGGAGATGTTTTTCTTCACATGCTGTGAAAATATTGAATTTGCGTTCACACAGAAATCACATCCACAGATGATATTCAAATTATGGCTTTTTTGAACCATATATGACCTCTTTGCAGTGGTTCTGGGTGAAAGTGGGCTGAATAGGTCAGTGGTTTAAGCCACTGTCTTCTTTTGCGGAAGGTTGTGGGTTCGAATCCAGGCGTGACTTTGCTTTGAAGAATCAATATTCCTCACACATATGTTTTTGGTTTTACCGTGGGGACTGTCATGCATTGCATCACAATTTTTAGGACAAGTATCCTCTTTAGAAATTCCTGTATGGTGGCAAAGAGAATGGACGACAGCTTATAAATCAGCACCCCTGTAACTATTCCAGCAATGAATCACAAACTAAAAAGGGAAAAAGTTATATAATTGATATATATAAAAACAAACAAACATATGTGTGAAGAATATTGATTCTTCAAAACAAACTCCGGCCTGGATTCGAACCAACAACCTCCGGCAAAAAAGTCAGAGGCTTAAACCACTGACCTACGAGGTCACACGGAACCACAGCAAAGAGAGGTCATATATGGTTTTAAAAGCCATGATTAAATATTCTTCACAGAGATGTTTTTCTTCACATGCTGTGAAAATATTGAATTTGCGTTCACATAGAAATCACATCCACAGATGATATTCAAATTATGGCTTTTTTGAACCAATATGACCTCTTGCAGTGGGTTAGTGTGGCTGAATAGGTCAGTGGTTTAAGCCACTGTCTTCTTTTGCGGAAGGTTTTGGTTCGAATCCAGGCGTGACTTTGGTTTGAAGAATCAATATTCTTCACACATATGTTTTTGGTTTTACCGTGGTGACTGTCATGCATTGCATCACATTTTTTAGGACCAAGTATCCTCTTTAGAAATTACTGTATGGTGGGAAGGAGGATCGGACAACAGCTTTAATCAGCACCCCTGTAACTATTCCAGCAATAAATCACCCAACTAAAAAGGGAAAAAGTTATAAATTGATATATATAACAACAAACAACAATGGTGAAGAATATTGATTCTTCAAACCAAACTCCGGCCTCGATTCGAACCAACAACCTCCGGCAAAAAAGTCAGTGGCTTAAACCACTGACCTATGAGGTCAAACTGAACCACAGCAAAGAGAGGTCATATATGGTTTTAAAAAAGCCATGATTAAATATTCTTCACAGAGATGTTTTTCTTCACATGCTGTGGAAATATGGAATTTGTGTTGACACAGAATCACATCCACAGATGATATTCAAATTATGGCTTTTTTGAACCATATATGACCTCTTTGCAGTGGGTCAGTGTGACTGCATAGCTCAGTGGTTTAAGCCACTGTCCTCTTTTGCGAAGGTTGTTGGTTCGAATCCAGGCGTGACTTTTCACACATAGTTTTTGGTTTTACCGTGGTGAATGTCATCATTTCATCACAATTTTTAGGACCAAGTATCCTCTTAAGAAATTACTGTATGGTGGGAAAGAGGATCGGACGACAGCTTATAAATCAGCACCCCTGTAATTATTCCAGCAATGAATCACAAACTAAAAAGGGAAAAAGTTATATAATTGATGTATAAAAAAACACAAAACATATGTGTGAAGAATATTGATTTTTCAAAACAAACTCCGGCCTGGATTCGAACCAACAACCTCCGGCAAAAAAGTCAGCAGCTTAAACCACTGACCTATGAGGTCACACGGAACCACAGCAAAGAGAGGTCATATATGGTTTTAAAAAAGCCATGATTAAATATTCTTCACATAGATGTTTTTCTTCACATGCTGGAAAATATGGAATTTGTGTTGACACAGAAATCACATCCACAGATGATATTCAAATTATGGCTTTTTTGAACCATATATGACCTCTTTGGAGTGGGTCAGTGTGACTGCATAGGTCAGTGGTTTAAGCCACTGTCTTCTTTTGCGGAAGGTTGTGGGTTCGAATCCAGGCGTGACTTTGCTTTGAAGAATCAATATTCTTCACACTATGTTTTCGGTTTTACCGTGGTGACTGTCATGCATTGCATCACAATTTTTAGGACCAAGTATCCTCTTTAGAAATTAGTGTATGGTGGGAAGAAGAATTGGACGACAGCTTATAAATCAGCACCCCTGTAACTATTCCAGCAATGAATGACAAACTAAAAAGGGAAAAAGTTATATAATTGATATATATAAAAACAAACAAACAAACATATGTGTGAAGAATATTGATTCTTCAAACCAAACTCCGTCCTGGATTCGAACCAACAACCTCCGGCAAGAAAGTCAGTGGCTTAATCCACTGACCTACGAGGTCACACCGAGCCACAGCAAAGAGAGGTCTCATATATGGTTTGTAAAAAGCCATGATTAAATATTCTTCACACAGATGTTTTTCTTCACATGCTGTGGAAATATGGAATTTGCGTTGACACAGAAATCACATCCACAGATGATATTCATTAAATTGGCTTTTTTTTAAACCATATATGACCTCTTTCAGCATTTTGTTGACTGCATAGCTCAGTGGTTTAAGCCACTGTCCGCTTTTCCTGAAGGTTGTTGGTTCGAATCCAGGCGTGACATTTCACACATATGTTTTTGGTTTTACCGTGGTGACTGTCATGCATTGCATCACAATTTTTAGGACCAAGTATCCTCTTTAGAAATTACTGTATGGTGGAAAGAGGATCGGACGACAGCTTATAAATCAGCACCCCTGTAACTATTCCAGCAATGAATCACAAACTAAAAAGGGAAAAAGTTATATAATTGATGTATAAAAAAAACAAAAACATATGTGTGAAGAATATTGATTTTTCAAACCAAACTCAGGCCTGGATTCGAACCAACAACCTCCGGCAAAAAAGTCAGTGGCTTAAACCACTGACCTACGAGGTCACACTGAATCACAGCAAAGAGAGGTCATACATGGTTTGTAAAAAGCCATGATTAAATATTCTTCACATAGATGTTTTTCTTCACGTGCTGTGGAAATATGGAATTTGCGTTGACACAGAAATCACATCCACAGATGATATTCAAATTATGGCTTTTTTGAACCATATATGACCTCTTTGCGGTGGGTCAGCGCGACTGCATAGCTCAGTGGTTTAAGCCACTATTTTCTTTTGCGGAAGGTTGTTGGTTCGAATCCAGGCGTGACTTTGGTTTGAAGAATCAATATTCTTCACACATATGTTTTCGGTTTTACCGTGGTGACTGTCATGCATTGCATCACAATTTTTAGGACCAAGTATCCTCTTTAGAAATTACTGTATGGTGGGAAAGAGGATCGACGACAGCTTATAATCAGCACCCCTGTAACTATTCCAGCAATAAATCACAAACTAAATGGGAAAAGTTATATAATTGAATATATATAACAAACAAACATATGTGTGAAGAATATTGATTTTTCAAACCAAACTCCGGCCTGGATTCGAACCAACAACCTCCGGAAAAAAAGTCAGTGGCTTAAACCACTGACCTACGAGGTCACACGGGCCCACAGCAAAGAGAGGTCATATATGGTTTTAAAAAAGGCCATGATAAATATTCTTCACAGAGATGTTTTTCTTCACGTGCTGTGGAAATATGGATTTGCGTTGACACAAAAATCACATCCACAGATGATATTCAAATTATGGTTTTTTGAACCATATATGACCTTTTTGCAGTGGATCAGGTGACTGCATAGGTCAGTGGTTTAAGCCACTGTCTTCTTTTGCGGAAGGTGTGGGTTCGAATCCAGGCGTGACTTTGGTTTCAAGAATCAATATTCTTCACACACATGTTTTCGGTTTTACCGTGGTGACTGTCATGCATTGCATCACATTTTAGGACCAAGTATCCTCTTTAGAAATTACTGTATGGTGGCAAAGAGGATCGAAGACAGCTTATAAATCAGCACCCCTGTAACTATTCAGCAATTAAATCACAAAACTAAAAAGGGAAAAAGTTATATAATGATATATATAAAACAAACAAACAATGTGTGAAGAATATTGATTCTTCAAACAAACTCCAGCCTGGATTCGAACCAACAAACTCAACCGGAACCTCCAGCAAAAAAGTCAGTGGCTTGAACCACTGACCTATGAGGTCACACTGAACCACAACAAAGAGAGGTCATTATATGGTTTTAAAAAAGCCATGATTAAATATTCTTCACAGAGATGTTTTTCTTCACATGCTGTGGAAATATGGAATTTGTGTTGACACAGAAATCACATCCACAGATGATATTCAAATTATGGCTTTTTTGAACCATATATGACCTCTTTGCAGTGGTTCAGCGTGGCTGAATAGTCAGTGGTTTAAGCCACTGTCTTCTTTGCGGGAGGTTGTGGGTTCGAATCCAGGCGTGACTTTGCTTGAAGAATCCATATTCCTCACAATATGTGTTTGTGGTTTTACCGTGGTGACTGTCATGCATTGCATCACAATTTTTAGGACCAAGTATCCTCTTTAGAAATTACTGTATGGTGGCAAAGAGAAGTGACGACAGCTTATAAATCAGCACCCCTGTAACTATTCCAGCAATGAATCACAAAACTAAAAAGGGAAAAAGTTATATAATTGATGTATAAAAAAAACAAAAACATATGTGTGAACAATATTGATTTTTCAAAAACATACTCCGGCCTGGATTCGAACCAACAACCTCCGGCAAAAAAGTCAGCGGCTTAAACCACTGACCTACGAGGTCACACGGAATCACGCAAGAGAGGTCATATATGGTTTTAAAAAAGCCATGATTAAATATTCTTCACAGAGATGTTTTTCTTCACATGCTGTGAAAAATATTGAATTGTGTTGAAATAGAAATCACATCCACAGATGATATTCAAATTATGGCTTTTTTGAACCATATATGACCTCTTTGCGGTGGGTCAGTGTGACTGCATAGGTCAGTGGTTTAAGCCACTGTCTTCTTTGCGGAAGGTTGTCGGTTCGAATCCAGGCGTGACTTTTCACACACATGTTTTCGGTTT